>NC_064619.1:447702875-447770375 GCF_023898315.1 Schistocerca nitens | reverse complement strand
TTAAGAGAGAATAAAAGACATATTATAGCCGTTAGTCGTAGCCCTCAGAGGCGCATGTTTGCAATTAAATTTCAAAAAAACTATTTTTGCCTACCTGTACGGTACTCCCGTTGATAACAACAACCTGAAAGTCCAAAATGAAACAATGGAGTAAGTAAACTAATTTAAATATCTGAGAACGTGCTCCATATAGCAAATAATTTAAAAGATAAAATCAAAATTAGAATTCAAAATGCAAGTGAGACGTATTATGACCTGTAGAACAGGTTAGGGTAGAAATGTGTCTAATAAAACCAAAATATGCATTTATAAGCGGTAGCAAATGAAAACGAAACAGATAGAACTAAACTGTTCATTGTTTCAAAAGTAATCGCCCTGTTACCATATTTATCCCTGTATGAGGCAAGACAGCCAATGCCTTTGTGGAAAAGTACTTGCGACTGCCTTCGGAACCATGAGTGCACCTGCACCTCTTCGAAAGAAGCAAATCGACAGCCATGCATGTCTTTCTTCGGGGCTCCAAAAATGTGGAAATCGCATGGGGAGAGATCGGGACTGTACGGAGGACGTTTTTAAGGGCTTCCCAGCGAAAATTCTGCAGCGTCGTCGAAACAACGTTGGCAACATGTGGGCCTGCCCACATGCGTTTTCCGTGCTTTCGGAGCAGACACATTTGTGCCGTCGATTTGCTTCGGACGAAGAGGTGCACGCCTGGATACGATCGTGGTCCCGTAGGAAATCATACAAATTTGTCCATGAAGACACTGTATCAAAGTGGGATAAACGTATTAGCAGTTATGGCGATTACTTTTGAAATAATAAACACTATGCTTACTTTTTCCGTCTGTCTCGTTTTCATTAGACTGTCCCTTACATAAGTCACTTATGCAAGCAGTTCTAACATTCATATGAAACCTGGCCTGTCAGAGAAAGACGTGAAGAGGCCCTCAGAATATTCGAAAGGAAAACATTACATAAAACTTTTGGGCGCAGTGAAGGAGCCTGTCAGTGGAGAATGACGTACCCGAAAAACCTTAGAACTATAATTAAACCTACTTAAGTATTATAATAACTAGCGACCTGCCCAGGTTTCGCACAGGTAGCAAATAGTATCTTCAATCAGACGACTTCTGTGACGTAGCGGTAATAAATTATAAATCCATAAACCTTCCTCGTGTATCATTGTCCTCATTAGTTAAGGCAGTATCCAAACCGCTGACAGGGAAAAAATGGTTCAAATGGCTCTGAGCACTATGGGACTTAACATCTATGGTCATCAGTCCCCTAGAACGTAGAACTACTTAAACCTAACTAACCTAAGGACATCACACAACACCCAGTCATCACGAGGCAGAGAAGCTGACAGGGAAGGGGGACTTTAATTTATAATACGTGTGGAATATATAAATAATTGAATTCGGCTTGCACAAGAGCGCAACACTGGCTCTAAAGAAGGGGAAAATCTCAGAAAGTGAACAATTAAAATGCCGAATAGACAAGTCACCAAGTGCCACCAGCCAAAAGTCCACTCCAATATCTGGGCGTGAAGCATAGGGACGTTAAAACAGCGTGCTCTGCATAGAGTACACCCAAAGAATCAGAAAAAGTTTTGAAAATCAAACTGAATGATGGCAATACAGTCAAGGGAATCCCGTCATCAGATACACTACAGACATCGTGAACTGGACACAAGTATAACTGGATAGTATGGAAAGGAAAGTGAGAAAACTCATAAGAGTACACCAAGCACTCCAACCTCGTAGTGACGTCGACAGCCTGTACTTGCCCAGAAGATAGGCTTAGAGAACTGTTGCAAATGAGGTAGACACTGGAGGAAGAGAAACGGACCTTGGCAAACTACGCAAAACGTAGCCAAGAATTAGCTCTGACTGAAGTCAACAATAGAAAGTTTTTCGAAGTATAGCAATCCAGGAAACAATGCCAGAAAACTGCACTTCAGTACTGGGTGGACAGCCTGCACAATGAAGCGCTGTGTGGACTGTTTTCGGCGAAAATCGAAGGAAAAATAGATACGTAAAAGACCTGCTCTTGGCTGAGCAGCGGAAGCCTAAAGAAAGAGAGACTGAAGGCCTGATTTTGTTGCACAGGAGCAAATCATCAAAGCCAAAATCGAGAAATAAGCAGGAGACCCAAAATACAGATGCAGAGAAACTGAGGAAATAATTGTATCACTGTTGTGGGGAAATAGAAAGTTCGGATGATTGGAATTGCTGTCCCGGGTGATAACAGAATTGGCGAGAAACAGCTTGAATAACGTGCCAGATACGGAACTCGAAAATCGAGCTACAGCGGTTCTGGCGTAAACTATTGACAGTGGTCCCAGTGTTTCTGTCGGCACACTGGCAGCTGTGAAAGACTTGAAAATCGTTCGCAACGATAAAATATCCTTCTGCAAACTACAAGAAGCCACTCAAGTCACTTTTCTGGGATCTCCAAGAATTACCCGTCGAGATATCAAGCAGTCTGAATGCTTGGGAAGTGTCAGACTAGTGATAAAATACAAATTCATCATAGTAGTCATGTTTGTTCAAATGTGTGTGAATTCCTAAAGGACCAAACTGCTGAGGTCATCGGTCCCTAGACTTACAGTGCGCGCGCGCGCGCGCGCGCGCGCGCGCGCGCGCGCGCACACACACACACACACACACACACACACACGAGGGACGACTCGACCTGCGGCGGGAGGGGCCGCGCAGTCCGTGACATGGCGCCTCAAACCACGCGGCCACTCAGCGCGACAGTCTTATTTACAATGTTTATTACTTTAATAATAATAATAATAATAATAATAATAATGGCGTTTTTGTCAACACCCGCTCCTCATAATGTTCGAAATTAATAGATCGCACTCTCTAAGGCGCCTCGTTAATTCCAGAAACGCCTTCCTGTGATGTGTGCACATTCTCGTATGCTGGCGAATTATTTCCCTACACAATCATCATTCCATCGCGAAATTAATTCGGCGATTTGACATGCAAATACAAAAACAAAATCACTGAAATAGCTTCCACACTACTCAACGCAACAGCCGTATTGTTTGTTTACGTTACAGCAGTGCCACCACGCAAGTAAAGCAGGAACCATATGCACAAACAGTGGATGATCTCATTGCGCTTCCACGCAATGTGGGCTCATCTAAATGTTCATACTATCGAGTGGAATAATGTGAACTGACGGGGATGGAACGCACTGATATGAAATGATAACAATGCAATCCGTTCATAAATACTGAATCAAATACGTCTTAACAAATGAAAATTTGTAGCAGACCAGGCCTGAGCAGCTGCATTAACTAATTGATCCACTGTATTTCTCTGGACCGACTCAAAGTTCAGTGTCAGTGACGTTTTCCTTCAGATTTTCTGAAAAACCACTCAGAGGTATCGCAGAGACACGCAAGCTAGGTCATAGTTAGTGTGGGAGGTGGGGGATAAAGACCTGAATATGGGGTTCAAATGGTTGAAATGGCTCTGGGCACCATGGGACTTAACATCTATGGTCATCAGTCCCCTAGAACTTAGAACTACTTAAACCTAACTAACCTAAGGACATCGCACAACACACAGTCATCTCGAGGCTGAATATAGGGAAATGACGATATAAAGGTATTGAACAATGACTTAGGATTATTTTACGGTATCCACATTGGCATAATACATTTAGGTAAGAAATCTAGACGTGATACTGGTTTCATAATTGACGCGGTGTCTTAAGAGTCCGTGCTGTCAGTTATAGTAAATAAAATAACACCATCTGCACGAGAATTTCTTTTATTATCGGTTTCGATCTGCCCTGCAGATAACCTTCAGGTGTGGCGCCGCAAGGTGTAGTTTTGTCCACAGTGGTATGAATTAAGTTTTTTGTCATTCATAACACTGTAGACTAATGATCTGAGGGGCAGATCGAAACCCGTATTCGTTAATAATAGAAACTTTGATCCAGACGGTGTTTTTATTCATTTCCGAGCGGTCTAAGGCGCTGCAGTCATGGACTGTGCGGCTGGTCCCGGCGGATGTTCGAGTCCTCCCTCGGGCATGGGAGTGTGTGTGTGGCCTTAGGATAATTTAGGTTAAGTAGTGTGTAAGCTTAGGGACTGATGACCTTAGCAGTTAAGTCCCGTAAGATTCCACTCACATTTTTTAAATTCATTTATTATGATACCGGCTGTAGACGAGCAACCCATGTCACACACGCTGTCCTGTTGGAACTATTGAAGCACGCCAGATCACCAGCCCAAACCGCTTACTGAGCTCTCTATTTGCGGTATTCAGCATTCCAGCCCGTCTTCTGTACTGCGACGCACATTCTATCCGTCTGTAAAGCCTGACAAGGGGAGGGTTTGACATGCAGGTTACCGATTTTGATCCACATTTGCAAGGACAATCTGTATTGAAAATAAAAGAGACAAGTGTTTTGGCCTTTTGCTAGACACTCTTTAGTCCATTGCTATACATAAAAAAATCGTCTATAAACAAACATTTTTATTAATATAATATAGTGTCCAAAGTTAATAATGTTCGAGTTGTTAACGTTTTTATGTTTTCGTATTGCAACTTGAGTACCCGTCATCCTAGGCGTCTAGCAGAGTGACGTCGGTGGTCGTGCGGTCAAGGCATTAGACTACCAAACTGCTTTTCCGTATTCCGCTCTTGGTCGTGACTTTTTTTCATTTGATATTTATTTCGATGTATCTCATAATATTCTCTTAATCGGAACACATTTCTTTGCATTTTGTTAAAGTGAAACATCGGGAGATATTAACAAACAAATCAGTATGGTATGATGTATAGACAGTTATTTTCGTCGTGACACATTGTGCAAAAATAGACCTAGAATATATCATTGCATAATCCTAACTGTTCGTCTATTGGTATGTGTTGTCGCAAACGCAGGCGGGAGACTTATCATAAAAATAGTCCAAACATAATGTTAAAAACGCATAAATTTTGATATCATCGGCCCTACTCTGCTTTGATGCCACATGATTTTGAAGTTGTGCAATAAAATTCATTATCCGTCGGGAAAACTAAACGTTACTCGGCTGACAAAGATAGGTACATTTCGATGCTATCACTTTCACGGTGCAGTTTGGCTGAGCGTTATCATTTATGGAAGACCTGTCGTAGTCCGTCATGTATCACGGTTACTTATTTGATTATTAATCACACCTCCCGATGTTTCATTTCAAAAAAGACAAACAAAGATATTTCGAATATCAGAATGTTATCAGGTACTCCGATAAAAATATCGAATGAAAAAAAGCCACGACCGAGAATCGAACGCGGACTAATGGTTTGGCACCCTAACGCCTCGAACGCTCGAACGCAAATCTTACTCTACTAGACGCTTAGAATGGTGAGTACCTTAAATACAGCATGAAACCACGAAACGTTAATAACTGGAACATTATTAACTTTGGACTCCATATTAAATTAATAAAAAAATGTTTTTTTAGAGGATCTTCCGATGTATAGCATTGAAAATACGATTTGCCGTCATCAACTTAGACCTAATTATTTTCGAAAACTATGCAATGTCTAGCAAAAAAAAAATCGAAACACGTGTCTGTCTGTTTTAAAGCGAGAACATCCTTCCAAAACTTGACCAAAATCGGTGACCAGCACGTCAGACCCTCCCCTAATGACACTGGAGAGAACAGGAGAGAACTGTCCATTGACAATATATCCAAAGTGATTCCTAGTGTACGCCAGGTGATCATTACACTGTGATTATTAGACGTTCCACACTACAAGAACAGAACGCCTTAGCCGTCAACGTATGTTTGACTTGCGCTATTTCAAAATTGAGAGTCTGTCAAAAGATAGTCTGCAATTGTTATTGCTGTCGCACACACTATTCTCATTCCTTAACAGAATATATGCCCAACGAGTGTGGGAAAGCCAGTAGATTTCTGTGATTAAGGTATATGGGGTACTAAGACCGCGGAGCTTATGTGTTGGTGTAGGTATATGGATGTTATCAGTACAGCGGAGATATTGTGGAATACTTCCGTGAGGATGCTGCGTCGGCCTAATGCAACCAAGACGTCAGTAGTTAATACTGCATTTGTTTTCCTTCCTTTTCTGAAGCCATCGTGGGTACTCGGCAGTAAGTGATTTCCAGATACTATTCCAGCTGTGATTTACTAATCTGTTCAGAGTTTCTCTGGAGCGTGGGGTTTGTGCAGTTAGTCTATAAGACCGCCTCGACAGGACTCTTGGTGGGGGCCATTGCGTCTGCAGTAGTTATTCAGCCTGTGGCTGTATCTCCTATGTTATGCACATATTTTGTGTCGCTAATTCTCGGAACTTTACGTCTGTGTCCGTCACATTATCACTGCGTGTCAGCAATGCACAGGACAACTTTCAGTGTTAATTTTGCTTTGGTTCTAGAATCACTTCGTGCTCGCATCGACGCAGTTTTACTTTAGGTATATTTCTCCTGTGAACGCAGTCAACATTTTCTTAATAATTATGCACATAACACAAAAGCCCGACAGTATTGCTGGTTCCACTATTTCGTTGGCTGCTTGTGGTGGTGCAATGAGCAGTTTTCCTTAGCATGTTTGTGGAAATTATTTTCCCCAACATGTCCATGAACATCCAGCGAGATAGGGAGGGAAATAGAACTACAAGAAAAGTCAAACATCATTAACATTACCAGGAAGCGCCGAAAAGATATTTGTGAAGGACTTTCCTCTTTCACCAGTGTATAGTAATCTTCGTAGTCAGCTTTGTCACAGTTCCATTTACCTGGTTCACCTATCTGGAGTAGAGGAGCCCAGCTTGCTCTCAAAGTGATTCGACTCCATAGGGTCTTTCAAGACTTGTCAGTCGTACATCAGTGCGAGAGATAGTGAGCATATGAACATATCAAAATCTATTCGCAGTTGTGAATACGGACAACCATCATAATTGAGTGACGACAGTGAAAATTTGTGTCGGACTGGGACTCTAACCCGGATTTCACGCTTATCGCCTTACCATTAGGCTATCCGAGCACGCTTCACGTGTAGACCCAAAGTTGCATGTCCAAAAGAACATTGCGCCATACTTCAGAACAACGCCGGCACCGAAATATCGTATTTAGCCCCGGCACCGGACAAACGTCTTTCAATTAAAATGTCTCCCCTGTATGGGAATATACACAATGCATGTACTCCTCAGCTTGTAGAAACATGGTTTACGACATATGGAAGTGTGGGCCTGCCTGAGTCGTGCTCGGATAGCCTAATGGTAAAGACACCGCTAGCGATAAGCAGGAAATCAGAGTTCGAGTCCCGGTCTGGCACATATTTTCATTGTCGTCATTCCATTATACAGCTGATGGTTGTCCATATTTGCAAATGCGGATACATTCATTGGCGAGAGATGGTTTGGCAGTGTGATATTCTGGTAGACTACTGGCGAGAAAAAATAGTCGCATCGTTTCGTCTGTTGTCTTGCAGTCCTACACTATCGTATAAAACTATTCCATGTGTGAAAACTTGGTGGAAATAAAGCTGTGAAAGTGAGCCATGAAATATGTTTCGATAACTCAGTCGGTGTAGTGTTTCCCTGCGGACTACAAAGGCCGAAGTTGCGCGTACTTGTCAGTCCAGCACACAGTTAAGGAGTGCCGTTAAACGTAATAAGAATAAAGGAGAATATATACAGATTTAAACTTTGCGCTTTAAGTCCGTCCGCCTCCATAGCCGAATGGCTGTGCGGGCCCAGGTTCGAGTCCTGGTACTGCCAGAGACTTCTCTTTGGTGGGAGGACTGGACTGGGATGCACTCGGCCTCATGCGACCAACGAGGGAGCTACCTGATTGAGAGGTAGCGGTTCCATTGTAGGAACTTCCGACAACGGCCGTGAGTGCGGTGCACTGACCCCAGCATACCGCATCCGGTGGCGATTAAGTGAGGATGACACGGCGTTTGGTCTTCGGGGCCTGATCACGCGGTTTCCACTTTTTCGTTACTGGAAGTTCACTTGCCTAAAGCAATTTTATGGAGACAATCTAGTTGGAGTAATGCATTGTACGTTAGTATTTTTTCTCTTTTTTAATGAACTGCTATGTGTATATGTACTCTCTTTTAAGTACGAGAGCGTGCTGAAAAGTATGTCTCTGAATTTTTTTTTATGTGAAAACTCTTAAAGCTTTTTATATGAAACAAATGTTATTAATATTCTACGTCTTCATGATTCATGCATACAAATCTGCACCCGTCTGTCGCTAGAGCGCTCCGAATCGTAGCGTGCAACACGGCGATGTGTAACGTAAAAAGCCGTCGGCACACGGACCGTGCTGTCGAACGTTAACGTTGAGCGTGCCAAGTTCAACGTGCTGCTGAACGCTCAGGAACGATGCGACTTGTGCGTACGGTACGTGGGCCCCAACGTGGTATACGCGATCGCAACGCTCTCCAGCGGCAGTTGAGGGATGTTTCTAGTTCGTAAATCACACTCTTTACTCAACGGGCGCGCGTAAAATTCCCACGTTAGCTCTATTGAAACGCACATTTCCTCCATCGTCCACGAAAGGGAAAGTACCATGTCCAATCAATAAGGACAGAGGCATATAAAAGTTCCATTACAAACAGTGCGGTACAAATTTGGAATACTTCTCCGCATAAGATTAACATTATTTCATCATTCCCATATTTTATTAAAACCCCAAGGTCAGTCTTACTTCATCACTGTTCCTACCCAGTAGCAGAATCTTTGCAACATGTGAATTACGAAGCGTAAAAGAAAAAGGAGCAAAATATCTTTATACAAGTTGCGCAAGTTGTCCGTTAGATTAAGCCAATCGAACAAAGTCACCCCTCAAAAAAAGGTGGACTTATATTTACATACAATCAAATATCATAGTATATACTTATATTAAACCAATAATAAAGTAACAGAACCTAATAAAAACGCTAATGTTAGGAAATAAAATTTAGGAGTGTCAAGACGCGAACCTCCGCCTCCACCTATCAAATCAATATGAGACAGTAACGCTACTCAATACATTAATCCAACAAGGAACAGTCATATCTCGAAAGTAGTCAAGGTATGTTACCCGTTGCAGAAAACCTTATCGTAGATATGTTACTAATTGAAATTTAATTATAACAAATTGTACCAAGAGCAATGCGTTTTGTTTGGATCTTCCGTGTGTCACTGCCTTCAAATAGCCTACTCTCACAAGACGCAAGTTACAATAATTCTTTTGCCATGAATATGATGTTTATCGTTATTTTATTGGAACGAATCACACAGTTAACAACGGGTTTTCCAATGATTCTGAATTTGCTGGTGCTCAGAAACGGCATATACACATATAAGCTTGAAATGAATGCAAATATGGCGCCTCACAACTCTGTACTGAAGGGAGACGGCGTGCGTGTGACGTAGGTGGCGTTGTGCCATCTCATTGGTCAACGCTCAGACGCACGCTCAGAATATCCGACATGCCAGATATTGTTCCATAAAAACACGGAAGAACTGCCGTAAGTCACCTGAAGGTGAATACAGCTATAGAAGTACTTCTATAGCTGTACTCACCTGAAGATGGCCAAAAGACTTTGTGCCGAAATATCGTGGCAAGATGTTACTGACTTACGGCAGTTCTCCCGTGTTTTTATGGAACAATCAGTATGCCGGGAAAATTTCAAACATCACATGCCAGATATTGCTCTGCACGATCGGAAAGACCCCAGAACGTGCTATTCCACGCTATGACGTCAGAAACTAGGCACGCTCAACGTTCGGATGCACGGTCCGTGTGCCGACGGCTTAACTCTGTCGGTGCGTGAGAAGCAGCGTGCTGTAATCCAGTTTCGTATTCGAAGAGTTTGTCCACACAGGGAACACCCTCTCCTTCAACGCGACAATGCCAGACCACACACGAGCGCTACGACATCTGGCAACAATTCGACGCCTCGGTATCATTGTCACCGATCATCCGACACACATTTCTAACTTGGTCACATTTGATTTTTTTTCTTCCAAAACTGAAAAATTATATTCCAGGACTTCACTTTGATAGTGATCAAGCGGTGCAAGCATGGGTGAAGTGGTGGCTCCGTCATCAAAGTGAAACAGTCTACAGTGACGTTATCAACAAATAGGTCGGTCATTGGGAGAAATGTTCCTTCGCCAGGGTGACTATGTTGATAAATAAACACGTAGATATGTGGAATGAAGATTTAGAACGTTACTAACGTTTATTTTATTTTTAAAGCTTTAGTAAATTTAGTGCCGCGCGGGATTAGCCGAGCGGTCGGGGCGCTGCAGTCATTCACTGTGCGGCTGGTACCGGCGGAGGTTCGAGTTCTCCCTCGGGTATGGTTGTGTGTGTTTGTCCTTAGGAGAATTTAGGTTAAGTAGTGTGTAAGCTTAGGGACTGATGACCTTAGGCAGTTAAGTACCATAAGATTTCACACACATAAGTTTAGTACCCTGAGTGGCAGGCTGAACACAATAAATGTTGAGTTTCAGGGTTGCGTGTGACATTTTATTAACACAGTAGAGAATATAACGTAACTTCCGATAAATGCAACTGAAAAGGTTCCTCCTGATCTGGTAACGTGGCGTCGAGTCTGTCGTGACCTGGCTCGTAATAATGTTATGACGGTGACTGCGTTACATCTACATCTACATGGATACTCTGCAAATCACATTTAAGTGCCTGGCAGAGGGTTCATCGAACCACCTTCACAAGTCTCTGTTATTCCGATCTCGTATAGCGCGCGGAAAGAATGAATACCTATAACTTTCCGTACGAGCTCTGATTCCCCTTATTTTATCTTGATGATCGTTCCTCCATATGTAGGTCGGTGTCAGCAAAATATTTTCGCATTCGGAGAAGAAAGTTGGTGACTGGAATTTCGTGAGAAGATTCCGTCGCAACGAAAAACGCTTTTCTTTTAATGATGTCCAGCCCAAACCCTGTACCATTTCTGTGACACTCTCTCCCATATTTCGCGATAATACAGGGTGGCCCAAAAAGGATGGTCACATTTTAAATAACTATAACTCCATCAGATTTACAAATTAATTTTATTCAATTACGTAACTAAATGCTCCCAGGCACCCAATTACAAGAACTAACCACAAAAAATCATGTACGGAAAATGACTTCCGGAAGATGGTGTCCTTCCTCGGTGATGCATTCCACAAGTCTTTCCTCGAAATTTTCCATCACTTTCACTACTGTTTCTTCTTGAATTGCCATAATTTCCGCACTGATTGCCTCCTTCAGATCAATAAAGTTCGGGGCTTCTGTACGTAGACTTTTGACTTTAGGTATCCCCAAAGAAGAAAATCACAGGCTGAGAGGTCAGGTGATCTCGCGGGCCAGTGGACATCTCCAAAACGCGAGATGATGTGGTGGGGGAACATCCGCCTTAAAACACACATGGAGTCATTGGCTGTGTGGACCGTGGCCCCGTCCTGTTGAAACCAAATTCGATCTCGATTTACATGTAACTCTCGCAGTTTCGGCACCAAAAAGCTACGTAGCATGTTAACGTAACGTTTCGAGGTCACTGTGACTGTAGCGTTGTTCTCCTCAAAAAAATAAGGACCAACAATCCCCAATCTTGAAATTACACACCAGACTGTTACCTTAGCACTATGAAGAGGCTTTTGGTGCAATTCTCTGTGATTATCTGCTGCCCAGTACCTGCAGTTTTGTTTATTGACATAGCCGTCTAAATGGAAATGGGCTTCATCTGACATAAGAAGCACAACATCATTATTAGAGTACAAGATGTCAAGCATTGATTCACAAAATCGCCTTCGCTGCTCAAAATCACGATCATACAGCTTTTGCGTGATCATAATTTTGTATGGGTGAAACTGTAACTCACGGCTTAAAATACGCTGCAACGAACTACGGCTGAGGCCTAAAGTTTGAGCACGACGCCTAGTGGAACGATGCGGGCTTTGCAGCACTGACGCTCTAACATCATCAATGTTCTGTGGAGTAACTGCCGTACGTGTACGCCCTGTAGATTTACCACTTTTGACAGACCCTGTTGTCCGGAATGCAGTCACCCAACGTGATATGGATCTGCGATCTGGAATGGGTCCATCACGCGCTACACCAAAACGTTGTCGAAACAATCGTTGCACAGTAATAAACGATTCATCATTTCTGAAAAACTGTTCCACAGCAAAAACACGATGCTCGACCGTCCACTGCGCCATCTCGTGGCAAACTGGGTGTAATGGCAGACTTGCAGACGGCCGGCAGTGGTCCCCCCTCCTCACCTTTCAATGGTACTACGCAGTTCAAATCCGACCATCCTTTTTGGGCCACCCAGTACAAAACGTGCTGCCCTTCTTTGAACTTTGTCGATGTACTCACTCAGTCCTATCTGGTAAGGATGCCACACCGCGCAACAGTATTCTAGAATAGGACGGACAAGCGTGGTGTAGGCAGTCTCCTTAGTAGGTCTGTTACATTTTCTAAGTGTGCTGCCATAGAAACGCAGTCTTTGGTTAGCCTTCCCCACAACGTTTTCTGTGTGTTCCTTCCAATTTGAGTTTTTCTTCATTGTAATAACTAGATATTTAGTTGAATTTGCGGCAGTTTAATTAGATTGATTTATCGTGTAACCGAAGTTTGAGTTCCTTTTAGCACTCATGTGGATGACTTCACAATTTTTGTTATTTAGGGTCAACTGCTTCTTTTCGCATCATTCAGATATCTTTTCTAAATCGTTTTGCAGTTTGTTTTGCTCTTCTGATGACTTTATTAGTCGATAAACGACAGCGTCATCTGCAAACAACCGAAAAGGGCTGTTGAGATTGTCTCCCAAATCGTTTATGTAGATAAGGAACAGCAATGGGCCTAAACGCTACCTTGGGGAACGCCAGAAATCACTTCTGTTTTACTCGATGACTTTCAGTCAGTTACTACGAACTGTGACCTCTCTGCCAGGATATCACAAATCCAGTCACATAACTGAGACGATATTCCATAAGCACGAAACTTCACTACGAGCCGCTTGTGTGGTACAGTGTCAAAAGCCTTTCGGAAATCCAGAAATACGGAATCGATATGAAATCCTTTGTCAATTACAAGGTCACATAAAAGAATACCAGTTCCGGGGACACCAATTCTGGGGAAGGCAGTGTCCAAGGAGGCGAGGCACCAAGGGTGAAGACTGACGGATCGCTGTTGATGCAGTTGCGTATCTTCCATGGATGCCCGGGGGCAGGCCAGCGTTGAAAGGATGAAGCTCCGAAAGCGATGACTAGCGGATCGGCGTGGCACGGCCAGTGTCAACTCCCAGTGATGGGCCGTGAGTCGGCGTTTGACCCGGCTTCTGCTCCAGCGGCTTCTTTATAGGCGGCTGGGGGAATGTTACCGCGCTGCACTCGGCTTGTACGTGACGGCGGATGCAACGTAGCTCTGGCGATGGCAGCGCCGCAGTCGGCGATGCGCGCGGCTGGAGAGTGACGCTGGCGCTCCTGGTGCCGGTTGCCAGAGGTCGGCGTGCCAGCAGCCGGGTTGTAGTTCGTCAGCAGTAATGTTTACATAACACGCGGCGTACTATCAACGCTCGGCGCGTGACTTTTCTCGGGAGGAGGAGCGCCTGCGGCACTGGAACCGACTACCCGCTGCTCGCGGACTTTGTGCCTGAGCAGATGTGGCCGGCCAATGGCCAGGTATTTGCTAGCAAGAATACACTGAGGTGACAGAAGTCATGGTATAGCGACGTGTACATATACAGATGGAGGCAGTGTCGCGTACACAAGGTATGAGAGGGCATTGAATTGACGGAGCTCACCACAAACCTAGGACCCTGTCAAGTCTATGACGCTACATTGCAGTGGACATTGCCTGTGAACTTGAATTGAAAGTGATTTGTGTTATCGGTAACAGTACAATATTTTTGTTAGTAGCTAGAGTACGCGAAGGAACTTGGCCCCCCTTCTTGCAGCGGTGTACCGTAGGTCTCTAGAAGAGCTTAGCGTTCCAAAGGATTGGAAAAGGGCACAGGTCATCCCCGTTTTCAAGAAGGGACGTCGAACAGATGTGCAGAACTATAGACCTATACCTCTAACGTCGATCAGTTGTAGAATTATGGAACACGTATTATGTTCGAGTATAATGACTTTTCTGGAGACTAGAAATCTACTCTGTAGGAATCAGCATGGATTTCGAAAAAGACGGTCGTGTGAAACCGAGCTCGCGCTATTCGTCCACGAGTCTCAGAGGGCTATTGACACGGGTACCCAGGTAGATGCCGTGTTTCTTGACTTCCGCAAGGCGTTCGATACAGTTCCCTACAGTCGTTTAATGAACAAAGTGAGAGGATATGAACTATCATACCAATTGTGTGATTGGATTGAAGAGTTCCTAGATAACAGAACGCAGCATGTCATTCTCAATGGAGAGAAGTCTTCCGAAGTAAGAGTGATTTCAGGTGTGCCGCAGGGGAGTGTCGTAGGACCGTTGCTATTCACAATATACATAAATGACCTTGTGGATGACATCGGAAGTTCACTGAGGCTTTTTGCGGATGATGCTGTGGTATACCGAGAGGTTGTAACAATGGAAAATTGTACTGAAATGCAGGAGGATCTGCAGCGAATTGACGCTTGGTGCAGGGAATGGCAATTGAATCTCAATGTAGACAAGTGTAATGTGCTGCGAATACATAGAAAGATAGATCTCTTATCATTTAGCTACAAAATAGCACGTCAGCAACTGGAAGCAGTTAATTCCATAAATTATCTGGGAGTACGCATTAGGAGTGATTTAAAATGGAATGATCATATAAAGTTGATCGTCGGTAAAGCAGATGCCAGACTGAGATTCATTGGAAGAATCCTAAGGAAATGCAATCTGAAAACAAAGGAAGTAGGTTACAGTAAGCTTGTTCGCCCACTGCTTGAATACTGCTCAGCAGTGTGGGATCCGTACCAGATAGGGTTGATAGAAGAGATAGAGAAGATCCAACGGAGAGCAACGCGCTTCGTTACGGGATCATTTAGTAATCGCGAAAGCGTTACAGAGATGATAGACAAACTTCAGTGGAAGACTCTGCAGGAGAGACGCTGAGTAGCTCGGTACGGTTTTTTGTTGGAGGTTTCGAGAACATACCTTCACCGAAGAGTCAAGCAGTATATTGCTCCCTCCTACGTATATCTCGCGAAGAGACCATGAGAATAAAATCAGAGAGATTAGAGCCCACACAGAAGCATACCGACAATCCTTCTTTCCACGAACAATACGAGACTGGAATAGAATGGAGAACGGATAGAGGTACTCAAGGTACCCTCCGCCACATACCGTCAGGTGGCTTGCGGAGTATGGATGTAGATGTAATGGAAAAAAATAAGATAATCGTATGACGCGGGCTGCCGACCGGAGTGGCCGAGCGGTTGTAGGCGCTTCAGTCTGGAACCGCGCAACCGCTACGGTCGTAGGTTCGAATCCTGCCTCGGGCATGGATGTGTGTGATGTCCTTAGGTTAGTTAGGTGTAAGTAGTTCTAAGTTCTAGGGGACTGATGACCTCAGAAGTTAAGTCCCATAGTGCCATTTGAACCATTTTGACGCGGGCTATAAATCGAAAGTAATAGCTTATGAGCGGCATTTCGGCCCTCCACTAACAGAAAAAAACCATTCGAGATTGGCGGGCTAGTAAAGAACTAAAAAAAGAAAAAATGAAGAAGACTAAATGTGCGAACATGCAAATGGATGTCTGAATGCAAACTGACCAAAACTAGATGATGTATTGAAATGGATTCAAGGACACCATCAAAATGGCATCGGAATTAACAGAAAAATTATTCAGATATGCGCTCGTAAGCTAGCGCTACAGTGGAACCCGACAGACTTCAATGGTGGCCGCGCGGGGTAGCCGCGTGGTCTCAGGCGCCTTGTCACGGTCCGCGCAGCTCCCCTCGTCGGAGGTTCGAGTCCTCCCTCGGGCATGGGTGTGTGTGTTGTCCTTAGCGTAAGTTAGATTAAGTCGTGCATAAGCTTAGGGACCGATGACCTCAGCAGTTTGGTCACATGAGACCTAACCACAAATTTCAAATTTTTTTCAAGGGTGGAGTTGGTTGGTGCTACAGGTTTATGAAGCGCCCAGGACTTAGCATGAGGACCAAAACCAAAATATCTCAGAAAATACCAGAAGAGTATGAAGAGAAAATATCTTTCCATAGTTTTATTATTTAACACTGAAAGAAAACAAGTGTGGAAGTAAACCGAATAATAAGGGTGGACGAAACTCCTCTGACATTTGATGTGCTGAGCAACAGAACTGTTGCCATGAAAAGTGGTAAAACAGTAACTGTGAAAACAAGTGGCCAGAAAAAAATGCACTACACCGTTGTTCTTTCACGTCGTGCTGATGGTACTAAACTTAATCCAGTGATCAAACGCAAAACCATGCCAGTACCTTCTGAAATACTGCCAGGTGTTGTTGTTTATGTACATGACAAGTGTTGGACGGACGAAGCTGTAAACAAAACTATGGATTAACAGAATGTGGGAGAGATGGAAAGGTGCTTCATTGAAGAAGAGTTCTCTTCTTGTGCTAGATCGGTTTAGTGGTCATTTGGAAAATTCTGTAAACGAAATTCAGACAGGGAAATACAGAGCTTCCTGTTATTCTGGGTGGACTTACCTCCCAATTGCAACCTTTTGATGTCTCAATAAATAAACAATTTAAATTTTATATGTTGGGGGAATAGAACAAATGAATGATGGATGAAACCCAACATGAATTTACGCCGACGTAAGCTTTAAAACAACCTTTAATCAAACAAATGTGTCAGTGGACAAAACAGTCGTGGTCTAGACTGATAGAAGACATTATTGTTAAACCTTTCAACAAGTGCGGCATAAGTAACGCTCTCGATGACAGTGAAGACCGTCTTATATATGAGGAGGAGGAGGAAGGAGGACAGTTCAGATCACGATTTTCAGGGAGTTTAAAGGTCAGCGGTTTTATAAACTAAGAATTTCTTTAGTCTGACTTTGCAATCTAATAGTAAAAATGGTGAAAATGTTATTTTTTTAAAAATTGCTTAAAAATTCTGCAGCGTCGTTATTAGCCATTCAGATCTGACGGTGTTTTGTCACGCAAGAAATTTCGACCAACGAAAGAATAAATGTTTTCACGCTAAAATAGAGTAGGAGAGATACAGAACATGGTAAAGGTGATGTTGCAGGCTGGCCCAGCGAGTAAATAACTTGGCCTGCCAAGGGCGTCAACTAAGCCGCGTTTATCCCGGCGGCTCGCTGTTGGCTGCGAAATCCCACGAGCCAGCGAGGCGTGCCCGTGTTACTGCACGGGCTGCAACCCGCACGAACTCCACCCGTTGACACGAGAATTTGGTGTAGTTGCTTTGTTCCAAGGCATCATAGGCCTCAGCTGTCCACCCCTGGTAGCTCAGTGGTCAGCGCGACGGAATATCATACCTAACGGATGCCGGCACGGTAGCTCAGCGTGTTTTGTGAGAGGGCTGCTTGCCCTCTGTAATAAAAAAACTGAGTAAAGGAATCAACGATCAACTTGAACGGATATCTTGTGACGTCCGCCCAGACCAAACGCAACGAACAATACCGAACAAAATGAAAAAAAATGGCCCGGTTTCGATTCCCGGCTGGCCGGCCGGAGTGGCCGTGCGCTACAGTCTGGAGCCGAGCGACCGCTACGGTCGCAGGTTCGAATCCTGCCTCGGGCATGGATGTGTGTGATGTCCTTAGGTTAGTTAGGTTTAATTAGTTCTAAGTTCTAGGCGACTGATGACCATAGCAGTTAAGTCGCATAGTGCTCAGAGCCATTTGAACCATTTTCGATTCCCGGCTGGGTCGGAGATTTTCTCCGCTCATCATCATTATTTCATCCCCATCGACACGCAAGTTGCCGAAGTGGCGTCAACTCGAAAGACTTGCACCAGGCGAACGGTCTACCCGACGGGAGGCCCTGGCCACACGGCATTTCCATTTTTACAGGTCTCAGCTGCGTGGTTTTTCTAATCATCTTGCCACCACTAACAAAAGCTTCTCCTTCTGTTTCAGCGTCTGACGTGGTACTCGCCGGACGAGGACGTCAAGATGTGTATTGTCAAGGGCAAGGACGAGGTGAGTGACAACCAACTGTAGTGTAGTGTAGTGTAGTCCACAGCAATGCATGTGAAACGCTCTCCATGGTCTCCCGGTGCCCAGACGTCTGCATTCTACACAGCTCTCCCCCCCCCCCCCCCCCCAGCCGTCCCTTCGATGCCTTTATAGGAAATAGCCATGTATTTGTCTCCCCTACACTCTGTTGTCTGGAGACTGCATAATTATTCTTACAAAGTGCTGAAAGATTACATCGAGAGGGTGGAAAGTTCAGAACTGAGAAAGGATTTAGGCTAGTTGACTCTATGAAAAGGTGTGTCAGAGACTAGTACCAGTCACAGAATTTGTTGATTACTTAAATCACATAGTGAAGCAGCATGTTTCGAGGTATAAATTTCATCTTCAGGCAGCAATGTCAGATTAAAAACATTTAACAAAAGCACACATAGATATTAAACTTGCTCTGTACACTCTTCCTAAGTGCTGTGTTGCCACCCTGTGGATGAAGAGGACAACGTAATTTGAAGGAATATTCACTTCGTATGTCGGTCTGCTGTTCACATAAAAAATACATCCGTTTTGTATTAACAAAGTGAGTGATTATTTAAATATTTTTAAAGAACAGCAGACCAACGTAAGAAGTGCATATTCCCTCACATTAGGTTATTCTTCTCTTTCTTCACAGACTGACCACAGAACATGCCAAGACTGTACAGAACAACTTTAGTACATACGTGTACTTCTGTTAAATGTTTTTGTATTACCGTTGTAGCCTGAAGCTGAGAATTTCACCTCGAAACTTGTTGCTTCATTAAGTAATTTAAGTAGTCAACGAGTTATGTGACTGCCAGCGGTCTCTGAAAAACCTTTCCATATTTTTGGAACAGTTACAGTCGGTTGGCAGTCAATATGGCTTTAAAAGGTGATTCTGTGTCACCAGATCTATTTTATACAGCCACGGAAGATGTCTTCAGATCATCAAGTTAGGATGAAAAGGAAGGCACAGAAACAGATCTTTTCTGAAACACCTTAGACTTCCGGATGTCATTGGCTTATCCAGAATAATTTCAACAAACACTGGAGAAAATTAACAGAGCAAGTATGATTGTAGGCCTGGAGATTAATAGTGAATACGTCTTCTTTCCACCGCTGTATTTGTTTGCGTCGCAACAGTAACAGTTCACTCGATGATAAAAAAAATGTATTTGTGTACTTGTTTCGGGCATAGCCCTCATCAGGATATCTACCAAAAAGATCATAATTGTGATCGAGGTGCAACCAGAACGTATATTAAATTATATTTTTGGCACATGTTCTGATGACGGGCTGTGCCCGAAATGGCAAAAAAAAAAAAAAAAAATGACGATATACGAGCTTTGTTATTAGAGACGAAATAAGACTGTGAAGAAAAGGCGTTGTCAGTATTTACGCAATAGTCGCAAGTCTTGTGCGCGACTTTGTCTAAACCAGTGAATGCGATACTCCATCAACACACTGTTTTTTGCTTTCTAGCTATCAGTTGTTAAGGAGGACAATAGCTGATCTATGATTGACGTACGCGATAAATGACGTCAGTGAGCCCAACCAAAGCACATCGGTTTCTTTTATCCCTCCGACGATCTGTGCAGATGAGCTGGTAGGCAGACAGAACTTTTGGGCATACAAGCGGAAGAGTAATTACAGTACTACCAAAACAATGCAGTCAGTATGCCTGTAACAAGGTAGTAAAACTGAACGATGAAATTACAGAAATATTTGATGAATTTTTATACCTCAGACAATTCAAAAGTGGAAATGGAAAATGTTCTAAGCGCAGATATATATATTTTTTTCATCATGAAAGAAGTTCCCAGTGCTGTTGTGTTCCCGGTACTCCGTTGCATGTCGCTAAACTTGATCCAGCTTCCAGACATGGAGAAAGTGTTCCAAACATCCGTCAGTAGATGGCGCCAAGCTGTTTTTCTCTCTGGAATACCATAATTTGAAACATATGATAAACAGTTTTTGTTGATTTGTGTTCTACTAGTTAAAAACCTAATGTTGTAATTTTGTACTTGTATTATCCCAAACAAAACGTAGTGGCTCAGTGTTAGTGTCACTAGGAACAAAATCTGTCTCCCCACTATTATGTCGGAAACTGAGGTTTTTGAGACAGTGACTGTGTACAAAATACAATTTGGTTCCTGCAAAGAAGGAAATAGCAACCAGCGACTGTCAATATTCTTATTTATACAAATGGCGCCGCTACCGGTTTCGAACAGACAGGTTCATCTTCAGACGACTGTTGACACTTATATTAATTTTGTTGTTGTTTACATTAGTTGTTGAAAAAGATAAACAACTGAGTAGACAACAACAAATGTAATATAAACTTGAACAGTCGTATGAATGTGAACCTGTCTGGTCGAAATCGGTAGCGTTGACGTTTCTGTAAACAAATAGCATTACTAAGAGTGGGTGGCTACGGTTTTCTTCTTTGCAAGAATCAACTTGTAAAAACTTTCTTTTTGGCATTTAGAACCGGTCAGTTATCTGGTGCGACACTTAGAACATTCTTAATGAAGTATTTGAAATAAACTTGTCTCGTTTTTTGCGCTGATGCGATGTGTAACGTAACTGAGTGGTAACAAAATACCTTCTCAATTTTTTGGATGAAAATAAGTTACGTACAAAAAGATACATTGTTTTTTGATTCTCATTACAAATGAGAGATTTGGCACTTAGAATGTTTGACATTTCCACTCATCATGTATGAGAGAGAGAGAGAGAGAGAGAGAGAGAGAGAGAGAGAGGCTTATTCAGCAGCGGGTAGATTTGGCGCCTTATCTCCCCCTATTAAATTTTTCCGTGCACAGTACTATTGTTTGCGTGGTTCTACCAGCGTGAAATTGCGTTTACACAGGTGGGCCGTGTCTTTTATGTTTACCTGCTTCCCCAGCTAGCGCTCAGTAGAGTGCCTTCCCTTTGTTCAGAGGCAAAAGCACACACGTTCAGCAAAACGGTTTGCAACGCCTGTGTGTTTAGTGCACAGGTTTTGTAGAGGTTCTCTCTCTCTCTCTCTCTCTCTCTCTCTCTCTCTCTGTTTTGGAATCCGCAGAGACCGAAAAAAAGAAGCACATATTGAAAGTACCTGGAAACAATCGTACAGATATACCTTCTTCCCTTTGGAATTCCACCTCACATGATGTATTTCAGCTTTGGCGCTAATACGTTTCAAGAAAGGCGGGGAAGGAATTTTCGTATGTCGAGTCTAGCTGTTAACACCTTACTCTGACGGAATATTTTTCAGTGTAAGTTTCATCCAACGACCAGGATGCTCTAGTCTGGTCATCATATACAGCCCATCCACGTCATTCAGATGAACACTTGGTACTTCACAACAGGAAGGCAATTCCACAATATCCCTGAACAGACCAGGAGTTTTCGTTTTGTTTCCATCCCTCGGTGATATTGCTACTGATACACGACAAAAATTTTTTCACAACTGTGCCGGAAATCGTTATGCGTAGCTTGGCGAAACAGAAAGCGAAGATATAGTTAAATTTTTTATCGGCAGAATGCTGTTCCATAGATAGTTTCTGACCTATTAAATTTCTCGTCTTCTTGTTCTCTCCGTGGTCTTCAGTCCGAATACTGGTTTGATGCAGCTCTCCTCGCTAGTATATCCTCTGCTTGTGCACCCTACATCTCCATTTCAGCCTACTTACATCAATCAAGCCTCGGTCCCCCTCTATAATTTTAACCCTCCACATTCACTTCCATTACCAAATTGATGATTCCATGATGCCTTAGTATGTGTCCTTAACAGATTCCTTCTTTCACTCGAAATGTGCCATAAATTTCTTTGTTCCCCTATTCGATTCAGTACATTTCCATTAGCTAATCGAGCTACCCACCTAATCTTCGCCATTTTTCTGTAGCATCACATTTCAAAAACTTCTTTTATTGTCTGAACTGTTTATCGTCCACGTCTCACTTCAGTACAAGTCCACGCTGCTTCTAAATACCTTCAGAAAAGATTTTCTAACACTGAAATTTCTCTCTCTTTCTCTCTCTCTCTCTCTCTCTCTCTCTCTCTCTCTCTCTCTCTCTCTCTGTCACTCTCTGTACACTTTTCTTGCTATTGCCAGTCTTCATTGCCCAAATCGCTAAATTCACGTACTTCTTTTAGTGCCTCGTTTCCTAATTAACTTCCCTCAGTATCGCCTACATTAATTTGCCTACGTACCATTATCCTTGTTTTACTTCTGTAGATGTTCGTCCTATAATCTTTTTTCCAAGATTGTATCCATCCCATTCAGCTACTCTTCCAAGTCCTTTGCCGTCTCTGACAAAATCACCGTGTTATCGGCAAATCTTAGTTTCTTTATTTCTTCTTCCTGGCCTTCAATTCCCTTTCCAAATTTCACTTTGGTTCCTTTATCGCTTGCTCAGTGTAAGATTGAATAACATTTGGGATGGGTTGCAAACCCATCTCACTCCATTCTCAACCACTGCTTCCCTTTTATGTACGATTCTTATAACTGCTCTCGTAATACGCCAACAAACAAAAATTTACATTTTCTGACTTTGACTACCTCGCCTCGACACTGATATTTAGAATAAACTTGTATCGCGGAGCGGCTACGTTCAAACGGAATTCTGACGGAAGCAGTGCAGACGTCTGAGGTTTCCGGAAGTCACGTTAAGTAAAGTTTGAGATGGTGCCTTAAACAAGACGATAGGATAATCCCTTTCCAGCCAAAGTGAGCAGTTCGCTCCTCCACGACAGAGGATTAAATGTCAACTAAGTAGCTCATTAAGCCAGCGCGCAGCACAGTCAAACTGTTTGACGAGTTTAGTGACTCGCAAGCTCCTATTAGTCTCAACAGTTAAACATTCTGAGTGAATTAAGGAAATAAATGTTGTTAATATTTGATTTTGTGAAGAAAAGTGATACAATTTTTAAAAAGGTATGCCGTTCTTCAGACTATCAAGGATAAAGTTATTGGATTCATTTTCTGTCATTGAGTCTTTTATGAAACAAAAAAAATTACATAGACTGCGCAAGTAGACAAGGTACTCTAATCGGTTCTGCCCAGTAACTTGGCGCAGATCTATCAATGGCTGTAGTATGGAGGCACAGTATACGTACAGGATATGTTAAAAAAAGGAATGACTCATTCATAAGGAAGGACGGCTCGTCTGTAGTATTGGGAAAAACTGATGGTGGGTGGAATCTGTGACGAAACAGTAGACTCCTTAATACCGTGATTACGTCTACTAGAATAAAAATAAATATTATTATTAAGTCTGTCAAATTGAAATAGAATTTGACATAAACGTATTAAAAGTGGAAGAAACACGACATAGTTCTAATAAAATAAGATCTCTTGTATGTAATCTTGGAATAATTAAAATCATAAAATTTTGACTTTCGAGAATTCAGTGAATATTACATTATACTCACTCTGAATGAAACGTTTACTGATATTCACCAAAACAGGTAAAGGAGGTCTCACAGTGTCTCATGGAATACGACGGTATGAGAGTTTTGAGACGCAGAAAAACTGTAGTCTATACGTATCTCTGAGATATAAAACTTTCACGCGGTCTACTTGCTTCACCAGTGAACATCAACCGCCTCATTCCTGATTGGTAGTAGCCAGTTGTCTTAATGCCGGATAATATGACGCGCTTATTTCACTAGCACATTGCGTTAAACGCACAACTCGACTTGCAGTGTGGATAAATATGCAAAAGAACAGAGTAACACAAACACAGCAGTTACACATTTTTATGCAGAAAAAGTTGAAAAAACAAAATGTCAAATGTTGTCACTGTAGATAAATATATAGGCCCCTTTGCATATACTTATCCAACTCGCTCGAAACTAGTTGTTGCCGAATAAGCCCATACACAGTCTAAAAACTTCGTCAATTTGACTTCACTTTTGAAGCAGGCGCTGTTCGTGTATGCTGTATTTTGACATATTGGGAATGGCTACAAATGGAAGCATTGAGTTACTTCCCCCTCACAATGAAAGAGAAGACATAAGTAAACGATTTTTTTTCTCTTCTGCATGGTCCTCTAATGACAGTTCATTAAAATAGCACAATGTGGGAACATATAGTCTACATCGTTCGTGGAAGAACCGGAGAGGCTTGATATTTTTTTTTAATTTTATTGCACTCGCACTTGTATGTTGTGCGTAGAGTATTTATTTTCCTCTTAACCTCGTAGTATATAGCTGGGAAATACGCGACACACCTATAGTTTTACTAATTGTCAGTGCCATTTTGTTTTTATCTTTGATCGTAGTTTCCAAAGTTGTGACAACTAATGATACAGTGAGATAAATTTTAATAAAACCCTCTTTCATTAAACATACGCGGTGAAACGTCAAAATACACAACGCTCGCTATCTTTTCAAATGTTCCGTCAGTCAAAATTTCTCTCAAACACGTTCTATATTTGACAGACACGACAAACAGCGCCATACACGGTCGATTATTTTACAAACGTAGTGAAGTTTGAAAAATTATAGCACACTTAAATGCTACAAGAATTGAAGCAATGTCAAGAAAGTAAATAGCAGCAGAAAAGTGGTGCTGTCGGATACAAAAAGTGCGAGTATGTTCCTGTTCATTAAAAGTCTCTGACTGAAAAGTGGGCTACAAGCTGTCTCATTCTACCTCCCTCAGCACCTTCAATAATGTTCCCAAAAATTACGGCATGTGAGCATATTCGCGCATCTTTTAACATGCTACTCAAACAAGCTTCCCTAACTATAACTAATTCACTCACGCACACCAACAAGCCCATCGCTGTAAATCGCTCGTACACATCCACTCCCATTTGCCCATTCTCACTCACACGTTCAGCCCACATCACTGTCATTATCTCTCCGTATCTCTCTGTCATTGTGTATATAGCTACGGTCCTCTTCGTTCTGCCCTACTACTACAATATCCTCTCACTGCCACTGCATCCGTCTTCCTCTCTTTTACTGCTTGTATCTCATTCCTCCCCCCCATGAACCATGGACCTTGCCGTTGGTGGGGAGGCTTGCGTGCCTCAGCGATACAGATGGCCATACCGTAGGTGCAACCACAACGGAGGGGCATCTGTTGAGAGGCCAGACAAACATGTGGTTCCTGAAGAGGGGCAGCAGCCTTTTCAGTAGTTGCAGGGGCAACAGTCTGGATGATTGACTGATCTGGCCTTGTAACATTAACCAAAACGGCCTTGCTGTGCTGGTACTGCGAACGGCTGAAAGCAAGGGGAAACTACAGCCGTAATTTTTCCCGAGGACATGCAGCTCTACTGTATGATTAAATGATGATGGCGTCCTCTTGGGTAAAATATTCCGGAGGTAAAATAGTCCCCCATTCGGATCTCCGGGCGGGGACTACTCAAGAGGACGTCGTTATCAGGAGAAAGAAAACTGGCGTTCTACGGATCGGAGCGTGGAATGTCAGATCACTTAATCGGGCAGGTAGGTTAGAAAATTTAAAAAGGGAAATGGATAGGTTAAAGTTAGATATAGTGGGAATTAGTGAAGTTCGGTGGCAGGAGGAACAAGACTTTTGGTCAGGTGATTACAGGGTTATAAATACAAAATCAAATAGGGGTAATGCAGGAGTAGGTTTAATAATGAATAAAAGAATAGGAGTGCGGGTTAACTATTACAAACAGCATAGTGAACGCATTATTGTGGCCAAGATAGACACGAAGCCCATGCCTACTACAGTAGTACAAGTTTATATGCCAACTAGCTCTGCAGATGAAGAAATAGATGAAATGTATGACGAGATAAAAGAAATTATTCAGGTAGTGAAGGGAGACGAAAATTTAATAGTCATGGGCGACTGGAATTCGTCAGTAGGAAAAGGGAGAGAAGGAAACATAGTAGGTGAATATGGATTGGGGGGAAGGAATGAAAGAGGAAGCCGCCTTGTAGAATTTTGCACAGAGCATAACTTAATCATAGCTAACACTTGGTTCAAGAATCATGAAAGGAGGCTGTATACATGGAAGAAGCCTGGAGATACTGACAGGTTTCAGATAGATTATATAATGGTAAGACAGAGATTTAGGAACCAGGTTTTAAATTGTAAGACATTTCCAGGGGCAGATGTGGATTCTGACCACAATCTATTGGTTATGAACTGCAGATTGAAACTGAAGAAACTGCAAAAAGGTGGGAATTTAAGGAGATGGGATCTGGATAAACTGAAAGAACCAGAGGTTGTAGAGAGTTTCAGGGAGAGCATAAGGGGACAATTGACAGGAATGGGGGAAAGAAATACAGTAGAAGAAGAATGGGTAGCTCTGAGGGATGAAGTGGTGAAGGCAGCAGACGATCAAGTAGGTAAAAAGACGAGGGCTAATAGAAATCCTTGGGTAACAGAAGAAATATTGAATTTAATTGATGAAAGGAGAAAATATAAAAATGCAGTAAATGAAGCAGGCAAAAAGGAATACAAACGTCTCAAAAATGAAATCGACAGGAAGTGCAAAATGGCTAAGCAGGGATGGCTAGAGGACAAATGTAAGGATGTAGAGGCTTGTCTCACTAGGGGTAAAATAGATACTGCCTACAGGAAAATTAAAGAGACCTTTGGAGAGAAGAGAACCACTTGTATGAATATCAAGAGCTCAGATGGAAACCCAGTTCTAAGCAAAGAAGGGAAGGCAGAAAGGTGGAAGGAGTATATAGAGGGTTTATACAAGGGAGATGTACTTGAGGAAAATATTATGGAAATGGAAGAGGATGTAAATGAAGATGAAATGGGAGATAAGATACTGCGTGAAGAGTTTGACAGAGCACTGAAAGACCTGAGTCGAAACAAGGCCCCGGGAGTAGACAACATTCCATTAGAACTACTGATGGCCTCGGGAGAGCCAGTCCTGACAAAACTCTACCATCTGGTGAGCAATATGTATGAGACAGGCGAAATACCCTCAGACTTCAAGAAGAATATAATAATTCCAATCCCAAAGAAAGCAGGTGTTGACAGATGTGAAAATTACCGAACTATCAGTTTAATAAGTCACAGCTGCAAAATACTAACGCGAATTCTTTACAGACGAATGGAAAAACTGGTAGAAGCGGACCTCGGGGATGATCAGTTTGGATTCCGTAGAAATGTTGGAACACGCGAGGCAATACTGACCTTACGACTTATCTTGGAAGAAAGATTAAGAAAAGGCAAACCTACGTTTCTAGCATTTGTAGACTTAGAGAAAGCTTTCGACAATGTTGACTGGAATACTCTCTTTCAAATTCTGAAGGTGGCAGGGGTAAAATACAGGGAACGAAAGGCTATTTACAATTTGTACAGAAACCAGATGGCAGTTATTAGAGTCGAGGGGCATGAAAGGGAAGCAGTGGTTGGGAAGGGAGTGAGACAGGGTTGTAGCCTCTCCCCGATGTTATTCAATCTGTATATTGAGCAAGCAGTAAAGGAAACAAAAGAAAAATTCGGAGTAGGTATTAAAATTCATGGAGAAGAAATAAAAACTTTGAGGTTCGCCGATGACATTGTAATTCTGTCAGAGACAGCAAAGGACTTGGAAGAGCAGTTGAACGGAATGGACAGTGTCTTGAAAGGAGGATATAAGATGAACATCAACAAAAGCAAAACGAGGATAATGGAATGTAGTCAAATTAATTCGGGTGATGCTGAGGGAATTAGACTAGGAAATGAGACACTTAAAGTAGTAAAGGAGTTTTGCTATTTAGGGAGTAAAATAACCGATGATGGTCGAAGTAGAGAGGATATAAAATGTAGACTGGCAATGGCAAGGAAAGCGTTTCTGAAGAAGAGAAATTTGTTAACATCGAGTATAGATTTAGGTGTCAGGAAGTCGTTTCTGAAAGTATTTGTATGGAGTGTAGCCATGTATGGAAGTGAGACATGGACGATAACTAGTTTGGACAAGAAGAGAATAGAAGCTTTCGAAATGTGGTGCTACAGAAGAATGCTGAAGATAAGGTGGGTAGATCACGTAACTAATGAGGAGGTATTGAATAGGATTGGGGAGAAGAGAAGTTTGTGGCACAACTTGACTAGAAGAAGGGATCGGTTGGTAGGACATGTTTTGAGGCATCAAGGGATCACAAATTTAGCAATGGAGGGCAGCGTGGAGGGTAAAAATCGTAGAGGGAGACCAAGAGATCAATACACTAAGCAGATTCAGAAGGATGTAGGTTGCAGTAGGTACTGGGAGATGAAGAAGCTTGCACAGGATAGAGTAGCATGGAGAGCTGCATCAAACCAGTCTCAGGACTGAAGACCACAACAACAACAACATCTCATTCCTTTCCTCCTCCTGCTGCTGCTGCCTCTTCTCACTGTCACTCACTCCAGGTCCCTCTTCCTCGTTGACATGGTCACAGACTGTCTCTCTCGTTATCACTGGCTCTCGCCTACTTCCGCTTTGTCTTTATTCCCCATCCCGCACCCCCTCCGGCACTGTGTCCTCTTCTCTTTCCCTGGTGCTGTTCTGTCACAGCGGACAAAGATATTAAGACAATTCCAAACTTGTTAGAGATCTGGATCTTACGAATACATAATAAAAACGTCAGCCATTTGGTGTTCAGAGCCGTCTTGGAATCCGTTCCTGGGTTTTGGTACGAAAAGGTGATTAAGGCCCACCGTAGACCACATCAAATGCAAAAAGAACCAACCAGTTTGCTCCATTTTCCATAGGTAGGAGGAAGTGAGTAATATTCAAATTTTGACCCTGTTTTGTAGGCTATTGACACTAAGACGATCCTTCTGTTGGATATACAAATGGTCCCTAGCCCAAGGGCTATGCAAAGCACTTCACTCTCCCTTCCTACCACTAATAGAAACCGAGGTATGAGCTCCGGAAGAATCCTGTTTCTATGCGCAGTGTTTTGGAACATCTTTGGCAGAGCATGCTATCGCATGCGTGCCGATACCAAAAGGTGAAACGTGAAAATTAACGAGAATAAATGTGAAGCACACGTATAGCTGGCCACACAACCGTGTGAGCTACCAAGCGACATTTTCGTTCTTCCCTCAATCGTTTTCGGGAATCTCAAGGGAATTTTTATCTGCCCGGAAGTGCTGCTAAGTTGGATGCCTGTTTCCCCCTCTACGATTCTCAGCGATAAGGGCAAAGGAAGGAGCTACGTAAAGCGAAACAGGATAAGAGGAAAAGAAATGATGGTCATCTCATTTGTGAGGCATTGCGTGCCAAGCTGCTATGTGAGCTGAGCTGCCAAGTCACGAAGCTGCCAAGTAATGGGCGCAACAGCTGTCGAGTCATTAGCACAATGGCCATACCATTACAGACGAGAAAATCCGCCATTAGGCTCTGACTGCCATGTTAGCGATCAGATATACTCATCGCTGTGTAAATTATCGTCAGGATGCGAGGGTGTCAGCGTGGGGTTGGGACCATGGAGTTTTTCAGCTTCATGGGCTTTCAGACAACACCATCTAAAAAGAAGACGAAACGAAGGTATCGTGACGTCACAGCCAAGCAGAGATCGTAGTATAAAGTAGCCAGCACCAAAAGAATTGTGTGGCTCGTGAAATTAGTGATTTTTGAGTTGATACGTGAATGAGGTCACTTAACAGAGAAAACATCAGTAGTTCTGTACGTGGAAATGAGGCAAAAAAATATAACTGCGATTGATTTGCTGCATAGCGTATACAACGTAACTAGCACATTTGTAAACATAGCTGCTGACGGCTTTGAAAAAAAAATGCATTATTTTTGTGCGTATGAACTGTTAGGAACATCTGGGACATTTTTAAATGTACAACAGTTTTTTAGTAAAACATTCACAAATGTCCAAATAATATGTTTACACAAAAACACTAAGACACATCAAATCACAGTCGGTTGTATACACACAATTTTCTGTTACCGGTACAACTTCCAGAACAAATTCAGACTAGAATTTTATTTAACCATACTCCTTTTGAATAGACTCTCACTTCCAAAGGGTAGTGGATCACAGTATACCCTGAGTAATAGGACTGCACCGAGAGATCGATACAAATAAAGAAATACTCTTGTTTCACTATTTTCATCCAATTCTTCTGTAAAGACATTACGTTAACTGTCAGTTTTTTTAATAAAAACTCATGTTTGGCTACACCATTCTTGGCGCTTTCCCGCAATACTACTGCCTCCAAGGCGCTCCTTTCTTCTTCTGGTCCCTCTGGGGATGGTCCTGCATCTGAAGATAGGTAGACTGGACAGATAGAAAAAAATGGCTGGCATGACATTTGAATCAAGTCGTGGTTTGGAAAGTGGAGCAGCTGTGGTTTTTTCGTCAGTGGTACCTACTTCCCACTTAATGTCGCTACCTTTGAAAATGACTGAGTCCGCAACTCGTGGTCGTGCGGTAGCGTTCTCGCTTCCCGCGCCCGGGTTCCCGGGTTCGATTCCCGGCGGGGTCAGGGATTTTCTCTGCCTCGTGATGACTGGGTGTAGTGTGATGTCCTTAGGTTAGTTAGGTTTAAGTAGTTCTAAGTTCTAGGGGACTGATGACCATAGATGTTAAGTCCCATAGTGCTCAGAGCCATTTGAACCATTTTGAAATGACTGCGACACACCTGAAAACGAGCAGGAAGTATATTAATCGTAATGTATTGAAGCCAAGTGATCCGGCAAACAATAATATACCATAATCTAAAACATTACTAAAGTGCATCCAGAACAAAACTTACCAATGAATAATTATAACTGCGAAATCCTGCCTTGGAATTGAAAAGAGCGATGTCTGTCTCATTACATCGTCTTTAGGAAAATTGAACACATGAACCTTGTCTGCTGTGTAATACCAATTACTTTTTGCCACGCAACACTGTATAATGTAATGAGGATGAAATTGCGTAAAGGTGTATTATGTTGCGTTAAACTCACACGATCACAACGTAATAAAACACACTATGATTTGTGTGTACTTAAACAACAATCTCGTAACGACCACACAGCACAACGAGTTTGTTACACCAACGCGATTTTCTCGCTGACGTCACAACTTTCGAGTTCCCGCCAAGGTTCGGCCTTTCCATCAGGGAGATGTTTCAACAACAGAAGTTTCGAAACTCAGAAGCATACCTTCTGTTGCATTATTAATTACGTTAAATTTCGTTTTTTCTCTTGCCATCGCAATGTTTGCTGAAAATGGCCTTTCTGAACGGTGCAAAATCGTTTCTGATTATTCGTGCATCGGATATGAATGAGCTTACAAAGGGCGTTCCACTTCGTAATATAAGGAAAGTATGAGAGGAATCGCGAGTTTCGCAAATATTATCTGCGCTTTGCAACTGAAACTGCCTCCTAATTCAGCTGGCCGGTCAGATAACTCCAGACGAGACTCCGCGTCATTCTGCATTCTCTGTGAGTAAAGTATTCTTCCTGTCTAGCAGCTTCCGCATTCCCTTTATATGATTGCACGCGATTTCATCCTACTCTGGAGAATGTATATATTTAAGGGTCTCGTCGGAACTGTGAGAAAGATTTATGAGGCCGTGAAGGCGCAGTCGAAAACGGCTTCACATGTCCACTCTGTTTAGGACCAAGAGAAGATTCAAAGAACTAGTCTCTTGATGTCATATCCGAATTGAGCGGCGATGGTAAGTGCGCGCACAGTGCCGTAGGAGAAATGCAACAAATGTAGTCACTGTTTTGCTGTCAATTTCTTGAACGTGAATGCGAAATTGTACATCAAGAGGCTGCACTTAGCGATTTTGCAATAATGTAACCAGAAATATATGCGACCGATCGGTGAAACGTTACGTGACTGTATGTGAAAATTTAAAACTCTCTACTGGACCTAGATTCGAACCCGGATCTCTGAATCCGCGGGCAGGGGGCTGCCTATTACGCCATCCGAACACGCATCCCGCACAGAAATGGAAAAATTATTTGAAATATCAATTTTCAACCATTCTGTTTGCTGGCTGTGAGCTATCGATACTGTGGATGTGTCGAATATTCCGTATGCCTGACAGAGATTCTTTTTTGAAATGGAAGCTGATGGGACTGAAACTGGAAAACCTTTATAATTTAAATCTGTTCTATTATAAGTGTGTTTTTGTCGATATGCAGACGCGTTTTATCTATAGCTTTGTTTAATTATTGTAATAAATTAACGTTTTAAATACTTGCAAATTGAAGAATAAATATAGAACCGATTAATAACACTGAACGTAAAGTAGTATAGAAAACAGAGAAAAAGTAGTTTTTCTAAATATAAAATAATATTTTGAAATGAGCAACTGTGGGTAAACCTACGGTTCTTATTACTATCTCAGTTCGATGTTGGCCCAAGGAATGGCATTCAGAAATGATGTTCTGCGTTATAAACAAAAATTTTCAGTAAGGTGGTTTAAAACAAGAAAGATGTGCAAAACCATCATGCAGAAACATTTCCATTGCTTTCAAATTAAAACTAAGATTATTTGATATACGCTGGCCCAGTTCTCTTTGTTGTGAAAATGAGGGCTTCTCCAGTTCAATACATAGGCCTGTATCGGTATTTACGCTAACATGCTAACTGGCCATATTGTTTTAGGCAGTCCATTAAAAAAGGGGGCCTTTAATAAGAGCTTGTCACACAATTTCTTTCCAAGTGATGCTGGGACTGGAGTCACAGCAATGCTCAGGTACTGACTCGCGAAAACAAAGTGGCAGAAACATGGATGCAAGATTTTTCCCGTATATTTAAAGGATTCAGTCAGTGACTGATAACTATCTGATCCGATTTGCGCAGGAAGGGACAACGCCCGAATTCCTCTATCAGTTTTTTTGACATCAGTCTTCTGACTGGTTCGATGCGACCCGTCACGAATTTCCCTCCTGTGCCATTCTCTTCATTTCAGAAAAACACTTGCACGTTACATCCACAACTATTGTTGGGTGTTTCCAATCTCTGTCTTACCGTACAATTTTTACCCTGTACAGCTCCCTTTAGCGCCACGGAGTTTATTCCCGGATGTCCTGTCATCCTGTCTTTTCTCGTTGTCAGGCAAGCTATCCGGTTCGTCTGCTCGTTTGAACTGAACAAGCTCGTGATAATGTCGGCTCTCAGTTTCCCAGCAGTATGGCGGGGCAATAACACCAGTCTTACAAATGTTATGAAGAAGGTGAACGGACTACAGTAATATGGAACTCGGGCGAAGTTCCTGTGGATTTAATCGCACCAAGGTCTTCAACAAAACTAGAATGCTGCAACCCACAACGGGCACTTGCTTATCACAGATTTCAATGCATCTAGCCACATCCCTCAACGTAGAACGAGTCATATAACGCGTGGGAAGAAAGGTGGGAAGAAACACAGTGGCAGAGAAGCCACTAGTAGAAGAATTCATTTGTCTCTTAAAAGTAAGTTATTGCGTCCCCCTACAGAAGGAAAATCGGGTTTCGTTCCAAATGCGCTTTTAATATTCAAGTCAGGAAGTAAAACGGGAGAATTCACAAAGAGATGAATGCTCTATATTTTCAAAGTAATTATATGAGCCATTAATATTCTCTCTAAATGCCTGAATTAAAGCAGTATGTAATACTTGACTGAATTAATGTATTTTTCGGCATCAGGTGACTGGTTCAAAAATTAATATTTTATTTATTTACTATTTTATTTTAGTCTGTTATCGATGTAAAAGAACAGATCGAACGTTGCACATGAATTTACGTGAATATAGCATATAAAATTTTAACATAATTTCGAATGTGTTAGTAGAATCTAAGCATTATGCCATTTAAGGGGAAAAAGCTACATAGGATATCTTATTACCCCCCCCCCCCCCCCCCCCTTGGTTGGAAGAGTATGTGCTTGGCTGCCACGGGGCCCCAGCCTTTGCAGCACCAGTTTCACTTTCTGTGCTGGAAACCTACACTTCGACTATCTCTTACCTCCCCTGAGTTTCCGTCGCATGGTCGTTTTGGTGCTGACCGTTCTTGGACTTGGTTCACGATTTTAGTCTTGTTTCAGTTTCACTCCCAGCGCTATCTTCAGCTTCCGTTAACGATTATATGGTCCCCATTATTGGGTTTGACCTGTCATCTTTTCCGAATATTACAGAAGTGGGTGTTGTGCAGGGAAGATCGCCCACTGAAGTGTATGCTTTGCCTCTGTGCTCTTCCACCCGGGCACCCTTCCTTCCTGTTATTGTAGTAGACCGAAAACCCCCATTGTGGGGGAGTCACAAAGTACCTGCAACGTGGTGGGAGAGAGGGGGGGGGGCATACAGGTATCGCACTGCTGATGCCTATAATGCACACTCGCCATGTATACTGTAGAGTGCAGTATGTGCCCATCATGACTGGAGCATGGGGTCTCTCACAAGGGAACCTCCCCATCGCACCCCCCTCAGATTTAGTTATAAATTGACACAGTGGATAGGCCTTTAAAAACTAAACACAGATCAATCGAGAAAACAGGAAGAAGTTGTGTGGAACTATGAAAAAATAAGCAAAATATACAAACTGAGTAGTAAAAGTGTTAAGATATGCAACATCAAGGGCCATTTAAGCTGAAGAGCGCCGTGGTCCCGTGGTTAGAGTGATAAACTGCGGAACGAGAGGTCCTTGGTTCGATTCGTCCTTCGAATAAAAATTTTACTTACTTTATTTTCGCAAAGTTACGATCTGACCGTTCATTCATTGACGTATCTGTTCACTGTAATAAGTTTAGTGTCTGTGTTTTGCGACCGCACCGCAAAACCGTGCGATTAGTAGACGAAAGGACGTGCCTCTCCAATAGGAACCGAAAACATTTGATCGCAAATTCATAGGTCAACCGATTCCTCCACAGGAAAACACGTCTGAAATATTCTATACGACACTGGTGACGGCATGTGCGTCATATTACAGGAATATGTTGTCGACCCACCTAACTTGCACACTTGGCGAATGGGTAAAAAGATTCTTCTACCTTGCCCGATTTAGGTTTTCTTGTGGATGTGATAATCACTCCCAAAAAAGTGATGAAAACATAAGAGTTTGTCACATAAACGGCAACAAATGAATGCAACAGTTTCACAGTCGCACAGTTTTCCCTGTGCTCTGTCAAAACATACGTTTTTAACGTTTTCAAGTTTTTCCGTGTGTAGACCGTCAAATCCTGCAGGTGTCCAAGCAAATCTGAACATGTCCTGGAATTTTGGAGAGCGAAGTTGATCATGTTTGAGTGCATGAACTTTGATAATTGTCTGAAAATAAAAAATTAAAACTTTTCACTCGACGGAAGATTGAACCAGGGACCTTCCGCTCGGTAGTTGCTCACGTTAACCACGGGACCACGGTGCTCCTCAGTGTACACGTACCTTGATGTGGCTTATCTTGCACACGGACTACTCAGTTTGTATATTTTGCTTATTTTTTTCATAGTTCCACACAACTTCTTCCTGTTTTCTCGATTGATCTGTGTTCAGTTTTTCATGGCCTATCCCTGTGCCAACTTATAACTGAATCTGAGGGGGGTGCGATGGGGAGGTTCCCTTGTCAGCAATGAATTACTGGCCAGGTAGATATTGCTGAGGCTGGCTGGCGCCCGAGAGGAGAGCCCCTGTTCAGATTGGGCGTCACTCCATGGTGGATAGTTCGCGCATGAAGCGACTTAAACTTTCTCCTGCTCGTGGTCCAGGAGTCTCTCCTAATGGAAAGGCTTCGTATGAGTCAACGCATTATGATCCCAATGCTTTCCTTTCCCTGACCACGCCATGGTAGGAATGTAGGACTAGACGACAAGGAGAAAAATACTCCCATCCAATATCTGGTCTCTGCCAGGACCAACGGGAACACCTTTTTGTCCACAAAGCCTTTATTTTTTGTCGAACACATTGAAGACAAATAAAAGGAAGTTGCAGCCATCTCTAAGAGCAGCTCCCTCCTGGTTAAAACGCCATCTCCTGCCCAGTCACAAGCGCTGCTCTCTTGTGAAAAGTTGCGTGGCAGTCTCGTGACTGTCACTCTCCACAAGAGGCTCAAAATGATCCACGGCGTCATCTTTCACTCATCTTCCTTTGCAGTCTGATAATGAGCTACGGGCTAACTTACAGCAATGGATTGAGCACTTCATCCACTGCGTTCATAGGGGACCAAGGGAAAACAGAGTTGCTACTGGGGCCTTTGTTTTGGCTTTTGAGACGGTACATTGCCTGACGTCAAGGTGATGGTGTACCGGCGTGACAAGACACCCTATGTTCCTCCTCTTACGAGATGCATCATGTGTATGATGTTTGGATGTATGTCTTCTCGTTGCACCCTTACCCCTGTCTGCAGGTATTGTTGGTCTCCGTTGCACATGAACATTCCTTGTGCCCCTCCCCACTTCTGTGTAAACTGTGATGCGAGATGACTGGGTGTTTGTGTTGTCCTCATCATTCATGAAAGTGGCGAGTTTGGACTGAGCAAAGGTTGGTACGGGCGCTGTTAACTGCGCAGTTGAGCGCCCCACAAACCAAACATCATCGTTAATCTGTGGTGAGCTCAGCAGAATGCTCAATTTTTAAGCGTGAGAAGAAAATCCAGGAGTACAAGACCCTGGGGAAGTACACTTAGAGGTAAAGGCGGATAAATGGGCCCCTACTTTGTTTTTTTTATATAACACCTTTTATTTTTAGTATAATCACCTGAAATTAACATAAAGCATTTCTCTAGTATGTGCTGCAAATAGTTACGACATGTTTTGGTTCAACTTTTTAATAGTTAAAACAAAATTTTATTTTTCCTGATAGTCTGCATTTTGTTGCGTCAAGAATTTGTGCTGGTAATATGGGCCCCAAGGTAGTTTGAAATAAAAAGAAACAAAAATTTGAAAAAAAATAATTTTATTTAATTTTTGTGTATAATGAAAGAAAGATTCACTCTGAACATTGTTAATTAGTCTACTGGTGGGGTGATTTTCACAGCCTACGCCTAGTCTATTCACAAAAGTCACACACATAAGCATCAAGTGATCCTGTTTCAGCTGCAGATAATGCACCAACTTGCCTTTTTCTCCTCAGGCCAATGACACGAGAAATTTTTCTTTGAACGACACTAAGACCTGACTCGTCTACCGACTGGGGTGGTCGAGTGGTTCTAGGCGCTACAGTCTGGAACCGCGCGACCGCTACGGTCGCAGGTTCGAATCCTGCCTCGGGCATGGATGTGTGTGATGTCCTTAGGTTAGTTAGTTTTAAGTAGTTCTAAGTTCTAGGGGACTGATGACCTCAGCAGTTAAGTCCCATAGTGCTCAGAGCCATTTTTTGATTCGTCTACATTAAAAACTCTGTCTGCAGGATATTTGTAGTTACTGAACGCAGCTTCAAGCAAACTGAAGAAATTGTCGACAGCTTGTTTATTAAACTCATTAGCACGTGAAATCGAAGTTGCGGATGGCTTCAAAATAGAATATTTTTGTGCCGTGACATAAAATGGTCAAACCAAGTTCGACCAGAAACTTCGCCCTTTACAAATGGATGAGGGATTTTATTTCTTGTGCAAAGCTGGTAGGCCATGCGCCTGACGTCATTTCTGGTAAGGCTGTAGAATTTGGATTCCATAATAAGAAGATATTTAACCAGTTCGTCCTCAAGTCCCTGTGGTAAGACCGATGGGCGGCCCAGTTTAATATTAACTATTTCTTCGACCGGTTTATCGATTCGTGAAAGCCTTTGGAGCGTAGAACGAGGGACAGAGTACACTTTAACCACTTTTTTCCACCCAATTTTTTTCTCTTTAATAGCTACAATAGCATTTGACATATTTGCTTTGTCCCACGATTGCCGTTTCGATTTTTTTGGTGGTACAAGATGTCTTCGAGGCATTTGAAACATAAAGAGTAGCAATATTTGTAAATGGTCCCATAAAATCTGATTGATTTTACGGGGCCCATAATACCAGCAGCAAAAGGGGGCCATATATCCACCCTCGACATCTTGGGAAAAACGATTTTGCCTACGGTTAGATTGGTTCGCAGACGACGTTAATTAATGTAAAACGGCATCCCAACAACAAGCCAAATACGTACCTTACCTTAGTTTTAGTAATAACATGTTAGAAATTTGAGTTTTATTCAAATGAAGACTAACCTTTCAAACTTTTGATGGCAGCGAAAAAATTCACAGCACAACTACTCACAAACCATGACAGCTACTACGTCTGCACACTCTACAGTGAAGTTTGGCAACTAGTTCTAGTAGCTCATGTGCTCTCCGCTAGAATTCATGGCCTGTACTTCCAAATATGTAGGGGGCCCATAATACCAGCAGGGGCCCATTTTTCCACCTTTGCCTCTATTAAGAGGCCAGAAAATGTTTGACATCTTAATCCCATACAAATGACACAATGTTATGCTACAGCCAAAACGTCTTCACTTTATCTGTCGATGATGCTTTCTTCTGTTGCGCCTCTTACATTGGGCCGTCAGAGTCACCCGCTAATGCCTGCCCACCGAGTGGTTGGGGACCCTTCTGGTGCTCACCCATTTAGGGAGCATTGGCTCCCTGCCTGCTGGGGACATCAGCCCCATCTCCCAGCCGGAGTTGTCTCATCCTCCTCTGACTTTTCTACTAAAGAAGAGATCCCTCAGGAATCTCCCTTCCATGGTTTCTGGTTGTCCAAAGCCAGATGCCTGCTGGTGGCTGAAGGAACCACAGGCTGCTGGCATCGGATTTCTCGTTCTTCCTCTTGTCTCTGAAACCAATTCTGGGAAACCTTCAGTCCTCGTCTTCTGCGGAGGAGGAGGAGGAGGAGGACGAAAGAAAGTCCTCTAAGACAAAGGAAACTCCGATGGCCCACCGCACCACTGAGCTCTGCATGTACACTTTCTGTTTCCAAGACCCTGGTTACCCTTGAGGCATCAGATCTCCCCAGGCAGTGTACCACAGAACCTATGTCAGTGGATCTAGCATCTTGAACCTCTGCCCTTTGTGGCTTCCAAGGTTGCTTTAAGAATTGTACCGACTATGAGGAAGTAATACATGGAGTGTGTACGTATGCTCTGGACTCTATATACCTTGTGTCTGTTGATACACCTTTGGAGGCTATGGCTGTTCGGGTAAGGACACATCAGGATTTTATCATCTGTAATGTTTATCTCCCTCCCGATAAAGTCGTGCCCAGGATGTATTGTTTGCATTACTCTCTCAGCTCCCACCACCTTTCCCAGTCTTGGGCGACTTCAGCGCCCATAACCTTTTGTGGGGAGGAACAGTGGTCACTGGCCATGGTAAAGACATCGAAACTTTACTGGCACAGCTCAATCTTTGCATCTTTAACTCTGGTGTCCCCACACACTTCAGTGTGGCACACGGAATTTATTTGGCCATTGATCTTTCCTTTTGCAGTCCTGGTCTTCTACCATCTAACCACTGGACGGTCCATGATGACTTGTGTGGCAGTGACCACTTCCCAATCTTCCTGGCCTTCCCTCAGCATTGCTCACCTGGACGCCCACCCAGATGGGTTCTCCATAATGCTGACTGGGATAGGTTAGCACTACTGTTGTCCTTAGCTTCTCATCATTCGACAGTATCGATGCAACTGTTCATCATACAATGGCAACCATTTCTTTGGTAGCCAACCAATCCATCCCCTCGTTCTCAGGATCCCCCCATCGGAAGGTGGTACCCTGGTGAACTCAAGAGGTTGCTGTGGCCATTACAGATTGTAGGCAGGCTCTCGAACACTATCAGCGGCGCCATTTACTGGTGCACCTAATTGCTTTTAAACGGCTCCATGCCTGCATCTGCTACCTCATAAAACGACGAAAGCAGGAATCCTGGTAATGGTACTTTTCCACCACTGGATCATATACCTCTCCATCATAAGTACAAACAAAGATCAGATGTCTCTATGGCTTCCAGCCCCCTGCCAGGGTAGCAAGTACTTCCTTAGATGGTGCTATTTATACTGATCCAGACGCTGTTGCCAAATATTTTGCTTAGCGTTACACTCATGCACCTGCATCAGAGAACTACCACACTGCCTTTTGGCTATAAAACAGTAGGTGGAGCGAATGTACTTATCTTTTACTAAGTGCCACGTGGAGCCACGTAATGCTTCATTCAATGAATGTGAACTCGCCAGTACCCTAGCCCATTGCTCTGATATGGTCCCAGGACCAGACAGCATCCACAACGAATTTCTGAAACATCTCTCTGTAAATTGTCACCATCACGTCCTTGCCCTCTTTAATTGGATCTGGAACAGGGGTGAGTTCCCATTTCAGTGGCGAGAAGACATTTTAGTTCCGATACTGAAACCGGGTAATAACCTCCTGGGAATGGATAGTTATTGGCCAATCAGCCTTACCAACGGTCTCTGTAAGTTGCTCTAATGCATGGTGAGCAAGTGGCTGAGTTGGCTCCTTGAGTCTAGGGGTCTTTTGGCTGCATCTCAGGGTGGTTTTTGCAAAGACTGCTCCACTGCTGATAATTTGGTTCACTTGCAGTCCACCATCCAGACGGTCTTTGCACATCATCAGCACTTCTTCGCTGTCTTTCTCGACCTACAGAAGCATTATTACATGACACAGCTTCGTCACATCCTTACTACATTACATGATTGGGGTCTCCAGGGTCCCCTCCCAATTTTTGTCAAGAATTTCTTGTTGCACTGTATGTTTTGGGTTCAAGTGAGTGTTTCATTCAGTACAGTACCCCCTCCCCCCGATATCCAAGACAATGGGGTCCAGCAGGGCTCTGTACTGAATATCCCCGTTTTTTTTTGGTGACCATCAATGGTCTAGCGGCGGCTGTGGGGTCTTCGGTATCGCCCTCCTTATATGCCAAAGGTGTTTGATTTATTATTGCTCCTTTAGTATGTGTGTATCTTGAGTGTTGCCTATATGGCGCCTTACGAAAGGCGCAGTCACGGTCTCTCACCCATGGTTTTCAGTTTTCAGCCACCAAGACTCGTCTCATGCACTTTTATCGTCACTGTATTGCCCACCCACACCCAGAGCTTTACCTACACGATCAGTTACTTCTTGTAGGTGAGACACAAAGGATTGGTTCTCGATTCCTGGCTGACGTGGCTTCACCACCTTCGCCAACTTAAGTGAAAGTGCCGGCGACAACTCAATACACTTCGCGGTCGCAGTAACACTAGCTGCAGTGCAGATTGCCTTACCTTTTTGTGGCTCTACAAAACCCTGATTCTGTCCCGTCTTGATTATGGGAGTCTTGCATATGGTTCAGCTTCCCTCTCAGCCTTGCGGATACTGAACCCCCTTTATCATTGTGGGGCTCGACTTGCGACAGGAGCCTTCTGAACTATAGAATTGTTTCACGTGCATGGAGAGCGTCCCGAATCACACGCAGTACTGCGACAGCAGATGAAAGTTACATTCTGCAACAGGCGTGAAGGGACCCACATCAAAAACTGGTGCAATTTCAACGACATTTAACGAGGCTGCAAGGCTCGCAGTCTCAAACTCCACGCTGACATGGCGACTGCAGGAGGGTGGCGTCTTTGTCCACTAACCAGTACTCTGTTCCACTGACGTTCGTTCATCAGCAGTATAGTTTGCGAAGCCGCCGAGAGTATAGGGAATGGATCAGTGAGGAGAGGGGTCGCGTGCTCTTTTCTTATAAGAGCAGATTCAGTTTAAGTTGTGGTTCCGGACCTATCGTCATATGGCGATAGTTGGACGTAAGGCACCTCTGAAAATTGCACATGAGCTTTTTGGTGGTCCAGGTGTTAGGGTTTGGGGAAGCATAATGTTGCATGGGCGTTTATTGACATGCAAATCTTTGAACACGGTACACTCGGCGGTCAACTTCATTCTGACCCTGTACTCCTTCTCTATGTGGGTCTACATCCACATCTACATGGATACTCTGCAAATCACATTTAAATGCCTGCCAGAGGGTTCATCGAACCAACTTCACAATTCTCTGTTATTCCAATCTCGTATAGCGCGCGGAAAGAATGAACAAATATATCTTTCCGTACGAGCTCTGATTTCCCTTATTTTATCGTGGTGATCGTTCCTCCCTACATAGGTCTGTGTCAACAAAATATTTTCGCATTCGGAGGAGAAATTTGGTGATTGGAATTTCGTGAGAAGATTTCGTCGCAACGAAAACGCCTTTCTTTTAATGATTTCCAGCCCAGATCCTGTATCATTTCTGTGACACTCTCTCCCATATTTCGCGATATTACTAAACGTGCTGCCTTTCTTTGAACTTTTTCGATGTACACCGTCAGTCCTATCTGGTATGGATCCCACACCGCGCAGCAGTATTCTAAAAGAGGACGGACAAGCGTAGTGTAGGCAGTCTCTTTAGTAGGTCTGTTACATTTTATAAGTGTCCTGCCAATAAAACGCAGTCTTTCGTTAGCCTTCCCCACATTTTCTGTGTGTTCCTTCCAATTTAAGTTGTTCGTAATTGTAATACCTAGGTATTTAGTTGAATTTACGGCTTTTAGATTAGACTGATTTATTGTGTAAGCGAAGTTTGAGTTCGTTTTAACACTGATGTAGATGACCTCACACTTCTGGTTATTTAGGGTCAACTGGCACTTTTCGCACCATTCAGATATTATTTTCTAAATCGTTTTGCAATTTGTTTTGATCTTCTGATGACTTTATTAGTCGATAAACGACAGCGTCATCTGTAAACAACCGAAGATGGCTGCTCAAATTGTCGCCCAAATCGTTTATATAGATAAGTAACAGCAATGGGCCTAAACACTACCTTGGGGAACGCCAGAAATCACTTCTGTTTTACTCGATGACTTTCCGTCAATTACTACGAACTGTGACCTCTCTGACAGGAAATCACAAATCCAGTCACATAACTGAGACGATATTCCATAAGCACGCAATTTCACTACGAGCCACTTGTGTGGTACAGTGTCAAAAGCATTCCGGAAATCCAGAAATACGGAATCGATCTGAAATCCCTTGTCAATAGCACTCAACACTTCATGTGAATAAAGAGCTAGTTGTGTTTCACAGGAACGATGTTTTCTACACGCATATTGATTGTGTGTCAGATAGACCGTTTTCTTCGAGGTAATTCATAATGTTCGAACACAATATATGTTCTAAAATCCTGCTGCATATCGACGTTAACGAAATGGGCCTGTAATGCAGTGGATTACTCCTGCTACTTTTCCGGGTGCATTCGGCTCTTCAATTTTTATGCATGACGATGCGCGACCATAACAGGCTGCGCGGTTGGAAATGTTCTTGGAACGAAAGGATATTCAGTAAATGGACTGACTTGTCCGTTCCCCGACTTAAATCCCATCGAGCACGTGTGGGTTGTTTTGCAGACGTGAAGCAGCATATCACCATGCAGTTGGCATCTGCACTGTTGGAGTAGGAACGCCCCAACATAAGAACTTAGCGGCCAGCATGGGAGCACGTTGCAGAGCATGCATTGGCGTCCGTGGTTATCACACGTCCCATTAAAAACCGTGTCTCGGCGTTTGTAATCTCCAGGGAACCATCATAAATAGCGGTGACTTCAGTATAATGATTGTTTTCGAATAAAAGATTTCTGTTCGCCTCATTCCGTATTGCTGCCAGTACCACAGTGTCCAAGTTTCATCAAACTTTGTTACTTAACAATGACACATCGTGCGAAGGTTAGTTTCGCCTTTAAACTTTGCTCGCCAGTTACCGTTAAATCGTACTGCAGAAACGTGAGGTCTCCGCTGTCAGCTTTGGTCGCAATTTGCGGGAATCTTACAGCATATCATCAGGCTTGTTTCCTGACTGCTTGGAGTGCAGTTAGTTAAACGCGAGACGAGAGGGTGTTAGACGACCACGCCTAGTAAGTGTGGGGCCGGCCGCTGTTACGTGTCCCCCCTCCGCCGATCACCCGAGCTGCGCCGCAGCACGCGAGCCGCCCCCGCCGCTATTATTTTTAATAGGCGCGCTGCCTTGCACTCCCATTAAAATGCAGATTGGGGGCGGAGCAAGGGTTCGAATAATTTCCGTTTGTACCGCGCTGTCTGCTTTGCAGCCAAAGCAATCGCTCTCCCGGAGTCTTCGCCGTGTCATTGTTATGTTTTATGTTTTCGCGACAGTATCTCCAGTGTGTCCTATTTCTGAGCAATTTCTCCTCGAGGGCTGCTCCTAATTTGCTTGAAAACGAAAATAGATGCAGTCAATAAAATAAGACTGTTTATAGGGCACAAAATTTTAACGACGCAACATTGTTGAATTTAACAAATGGTTCAAATGGCTCTGAGCACTATGGGACTTAACATCTGTGGTCATCAGTCCCCTAGAACTTAGAACTACTTAAACCTAACTAACCTAAGGACATCACACACATCTATGCCCGAGGCAGGATTCGAACCTGCGACCGCAGCGGTCGCGCGGTTCCGGACTGAGTGCCTAGAACCGCTAGATGAATTTAACAGTTTCCTTTCCAGTGGGCCCGCACCTTGCATGAGGTCGAAGAACGACATATTTTATTTTGACGTGCAAGTTTTTTGCTGCACTATTAATTATTTACTCGTAGCGATGTAAGTTACACGACGAGCTCGTTCGGCGATTTGCCATTATCAAGTCTACATGTGAAGATGGTATAATAGTGTTCCTTGCGTCTGTGTTACTCTACATCTACATGTGGCTCCTTATGCTTACGTCTTAGCTGGTATGACGTGTCGCACATGGCATCTTGGAGCGTAAATGTCGGTTGTCTTTTTGTTATGACATGATCACGTTATTTATATGTTTACTTTTTATTTGCGTGATCTTGTAAAATTATTTTTTGACAGCTTTTCGCTTCAGCTCCAACGATGCTTTATGTTTACAATGGAATTTCTGTTTCGCGAAAAGTCGGTGATTTCATTTAACCATTCAGAGATAGTATTTCTGTGGTTTTTACATAAGTGATAAGTGTTCTGTTATTTTGTGTTTATCGCGACAATTTACCCTTTTTCATGTTTCTGAAAAATTCAACGTAATCAATGACTTTGTTATAGACATAACACTGTTTAAGAACGCTAGCCAAGCATTTTCTATAGTTTGAGCAAGAGGCCAATTTTTTGTTTAGTGTTGTTTCCACCCACTAGCAGCACAGTAGGGATGCTATGAACGATACAAATTACACACAGTTGTTTTAGAAAACAGACTGGTGTTAGACAATTTTGAAAATTGGAAAGAAATTTCTTCTGAAGCCGAGATCGCTAAATATTATTTATTTCACGATGACCGGTTTCGCTTACTGTGACGAAGGATAAATGATAATACAAGGAGAATTTTTGAACGCTGTAAAAGATCAATTTTCCAAACATTAGGGAATATATAATTATATATAAATCTAGAGTTTTATTCCGATTTTGATGAAATGAAAATGAAAATTTGCATTCTTTGCCTTCAAGACAAGAGGAAGATGACTGTCTACATGAGATTTTGTAATCTGACTTGACTCATATATACAATATATATACATGTATGTAATATATAAATGGGAAAGGTTGTTACCATAAATCTCTAAAAGTTCGCGGCCAATTTACTTCAAATTTCTACATTCAGATCAAACAATGAAGAAAATTAATGAAAAATTAAATGCCGCACGAACGAAATATACCTTGGTAAACTGACTGTAATTCCTATCGGGAGAACAAATTACAGCGACAGTATCCGTCGTGGAGATAGTACCATCAGACACCATTAAATCGCGGGACGAGGAAAGCTCAAGAATTTGCCAGAAACATGATTGATTCCAAACTCTTTATTTATTGATTATTTGCAGTTGTTACATATGACATATACCATAGAAGATATTTCAGTATTGTTTCACAGTTATTTTTCTTATTGAAATCAACGAACTCTAAGGCAGGTTGTGGGTATAGTGCTAACAAATTAGTAGATCGCGAGCCTGTCAAAAGATGGAACAGGAGCAGAGATTTGATGAACTGTGACGTAAATCGTTCAAACAGTGAAGAGTCGTGCTCAAACACAGCCCTACTTGACACAGTGGAAACTAGCCGAAACAATAGAAGTCGAACTCTCCGAAAACCCAGTGAGATACATACCGCAAAACAACAGTTGGCGCAACAAATCATCTTTTCATACAGGGAAAAAATAAAAGGTCTGCGAAAAATTTCTGTAAGAAATCATCACACCAAATAGTGATTGGGTCCTGCCTGCTGCGTTCACGAGGCACTGTTGCGCTATAGAGTTACGGCGGCTGTTTGCTAGGTGGCAATGGTATCGTTTTCACAATTTAACTTTAATTCACTATAATTCAGACAATTTGTACGAAATATTTATAAATTATTGACAAAAACCTTCATCGTGGATCAGTGTATCCATAAGTCAAAACCAGATCAAAATCCCTTAGCAGTTCCTGAGTTAGCTCGCATGTGCAGAGGGATGCGAGCAAGATACTGTAATTTGTATATGCAGGTCAAAAACAGTGTGAGAAGCTTCTAAGGGTTTTGTAGAGTAAGTTGTACTGAGAAATAAATGTTAAGAAAAAAAATTCGATATGTTGCGCGGTTTCCGAGTTGATTAGCATTGAAGTTAGCCAATCAGGCCGTTGCAGCGCATATTCAAGCGCCCATCAGATACGGTGTCACCAAAAATGTGTTTCGTTTGGTTTCCTAAAACCGAACAAGGGAGCGATACGAAAAGTGAACATGAGACGCTAGTAAGTTTAGAACCCGAGACAAAGGCTGAGCAGTCTCGTGCGCTATCATCTACGGCACGCCGTGAGAACAACGAACACCAACTGTATCTGGCAGGCCGCTTGAATTTGCGCACGCAACGGCTCCATTGGCTAACTTCAGTGCTAATTAACTCGGAAACGGCGCAACGTACCGAATTTTTCCTTAACAATTATTTCTCAGCACAGCCTGCCGTCCACCAACCTTACAACTTTGCTTACTGTTTCTGACCATCCTGTGTAGAGAAGAGATGTAGGGGTTGGCACTGGCATCTGTGGCCGAGCGGTTCTAGGCGCCTCATTCTGGAACCGCGCAACCGCTGCAGTCGCAAATTCGAATCCTGCCCCGGGCATGGATGTTTGCGATGTCGTTAGGTTAGTTAGGTTTAAGTAGTTCTAAGTTCTAGGGGACTGATGACCTCCGATGTTAAGTCCCATAGTGCTCAGAGCCATTTGAACCATTTGTAGGGGTTGGCCAGAAATGAAAGTTACAGCAGTGGGAGTTCCAAATGACCGAGTGTTTAGAAAAAAAGATAGCATTTTTGGCTGGGGTAGGGCGAGGCATGAGTCATGCGTATTAGAGTAGTTTCCAGGAAGCAGAAAGTGTACACAACGGTAAACCGAGGGCCTTGGGATCTGTATGAAAAGGAAAGGCAAAAGAAAATTTCGAGATTCCATATAAATTTCCAGTCACTTTCATTTCTGACTAAGCCCTGCATGTGCCATTAAATTTGCACAGAATCAATGAGGATGTGACTTAGACCCTTTGTAAGTGATGGAGCTGTATGTGGGAACATGGCCTCATTAGAAACCTTCTAAGGAATAAAAAGAGAAGTGTGCATCATGGGAGCCTGGTAATGTGATCCACATAAATAGGCAAAAGGACATCATTGTCGTTCGACTGCACAATCACCATCCTGTCATTGGAATCAATTACAACTTTATAATATCTAAGATTTTCTCTCTAGAGCAACTTCTGGTGGAATGACTGTGAAATTAATCAATGGGGAATGCAAATACCAGACTCATATTTATTGACAGAATGCTAAGAACATGTAATTAATGCATGAAAGACAGGTTAAAAAGTCTTGGTCAACCAGTTCTTGAGTACTGTTCATCAGTCTGTCACCTTTACCAAGTTGAATTGAATGAACGCATACAAAATATTAAAAGAAGAGCTGCACTTATCATCCCAAGTTTGCTTAGACTGCATGGAAGTGCTACAGAAGTGCTCAATGAACTGCAGTGCGAGATATTACAAGGAGTACATTGTGCATCATGAAGAGCTATACTCAGATTCCAAGCATCTACATCCCAGAATGAATCAATAAACAAACTGTAGTATTTCCTACTACATATATCTCACATAATGGCTGTGACATGAAAATTAAATACATCAGGTTCTTATCAAAGGATTCCACCAACCTCTCTTCCCACATATCATCCATAAATGGAACAACAGGAAGGTTAAATGGCACAGGTACACTACATACCATCTTAGCTAATGCAAATGTAGCAGGAAAATTATGATTGTGAGAGTTTTGAAAGAGCTGCTGGCTGCAACAGGAGACAAACTGATTGAGATGGAACTGGAGGGATCGTCTAGATTTCTGGGAGGAAGGTTAGGAGGAGGGTAGAGGGACCATAAGGCAGGGGCGAACAGGCGAAAGTAGTTTTAAGCACACTGACAGTGTATAGGAAGGAAGAGCAAGGTTTAACATCCTCTCAACAGCATGATCATTAGAGACAGAAAATGAGAGTGAATTGAGGAAGGATTGGGTTGGGCTTGCCCATTCAAAGGAATCGTCTCAGCATTTCTCCGAAGTGATAAGGTAAATGTGAGAAACCTAAATCTCGGTGGCCAGATGGAAATTTTAACTGCTTTTCTCCTGGATAAGTGGCCATTACTGCACCACATGTGACAGTGAAAAGTATATGTAGAAGTAAAGGGAGTTTCGGGCCTTAGAGCACACCTGCAGTTGGTTGGAATATAAGAGAACTGATATAGCTAATGGTGACAAAAGAACCAAGCATATTGCAAAGGCTCTTCAGAGACGTTCTATTACTAAACATAAGTGCCAGTGCAGTTTCTCCCTAATGATACTGCCATGTCGCAACCACACTCGACACCACATCGTGAAGCAGGATCATCAGTGAAGTACAACACTAAGCACTGAAAGCACATTCGTTACAAACCCCAACGTACAGCCAGAACAGAATCGGCCTTCTGGAAAGAGAGTTCAGCTGTTTGTACCGACGTTGAATATTCCACAATATACCAACATTACAAACATAAGATATTTCAAGAAATTTCCAGTAACGATAAATACAAAATAATATATAATTGCTGGTTGTGGGATTTGAACTGGGAACCGACAGCACACCAGCCCGTGACACTAACCACTATGCCACACTTCATCACAGCTCGTGGCAGCATTTGTGGTTAGTAATATGGATGAATTTAGGACAAAATGTAAACAACAGTCAATGGTTAGGCTTTAGGCCTATTTCAACTGTCCAACTGCTGCCTACAAGGCAGTACAAGGAGCAATCTATGATTGTGGAGCATGAGGTCAGCATGTTGGCAATCATTCTAGCCGTTATTGCTGGTTGATGAATCTTAATGATGCCAATGCTGCTTTATTCTATCAGTGCCTCATTTGAACTCGCAAAGGCTGAGTGTGCCCTGTGCCAGACCTCCCTACATGAGAAAAACTCTGAGGAGGTACTGGAAATCAAACACAGGTCCTGTCCTGTCCTGCAGTAAAGGTAGCGATGCTGACCTTCGAGCTATGGAGGTGTTGAATTTAGGATTAATTGTGAAATTTGCAACAATAATACTAGAATGAAATTTCTGTATTGAGTATGCATACCCTGTCTTTGTTTCAGAATGGAGTTGTATTTTCTAGTCTAAACGTCTATAACTGGTTGCCAATAGATTTTATATAACAAACTGAATGTAACTGGTGTTTTAAGACAAAGTAAGAGAGTACATTACCAGCTGTTCCACATAAAATTTTTCAGGATATTTCGATTCAAGCATGTAAATTCTGGTTACCACTAATGTTCACACAAAACAGGTATTTTTTTTTAATGTGTAGACAGTTACAGCTGTTCTGAAATTGGCAAAATTATGTAAATGCTTAGGTCAAGTACTGTCTTCCCCCCAGGGGATCCACAACTCTTTTGTGGATACGTGCATAGCGAGCACGGGACCCCGAGCTGATGTGGCCTTCCTTCCTTTCCGGGCTGCATACCTTCCCTGTCCGCATCCTTCCCCATCCCCCATCTTCGCCCCCCCCCCTCACCTCTGGCTCTTTCCTTTCCTTTCTCCCCCCTCTGGGGGTCTGGTTTGTGCCTACGTCCGGAGACGGACGCTTGTAAATGTACCACATTCTTCGCCTTCCTTGCTTGTAAGTCTTCATCCTTCCTTTGTCCTTCTCTTTTCCTTACCTCTTCTCTCTACCCTTTTCTCTGCTGCGGCGTTTGAGACCTCTTCTTTCCTTTCCCTTTCTCTTTCTTCCTCCCTGTGCGTGTCTGAAGGCCGACCCACGCACTTCCATGCGTAGCCGGTGACGGGGTAACTCGTAATTCCCCGTCCCGGGTAGACAGGTAGGACACGTACGTACCTCCTGGTAACGGCCAGGCCCAGGGAGGGGTGATTACCCGAGCTGATACCTTCCGAAAGTGCCGATTGGTCCCTCCGTCCGTTTGTCGAGAGGTGTGACCTGAGGTGTGAACAATCACCTAAGGCGGGAGTGCCCTCAGAGAGGGCCCCCACAAGGGAGGAGCGCGCCATCGGAGACGCCGGTAATCATGGGGGATTCTTCCGCAATGGTTTCCTCACCTTCCACTATGTCTGCTCACAAACGTAAGTTCACTGAGTCTCAACCACAGTCAGTTCTTCCATCGTTGCCACAGTTCCTTGTTGTTTCTCGGTCTGACGAAGGTCACGACTTCTCCACGGTCAACCCTTTCATTATTCAGAAAGGTGTCGACGCAATTGCAGGTCCTGTAAAGTCTTGTTCCAGATTACAGAATGGCACCCTGTTGTTAGAAACAGTCAGTGCCCTCCAGGCACAAAAATTGCTGCGTACCTCACTACTACACACTTTCCCTGTCCGGGTGGAACCGCACCGTACCTTAAATTCCTCCTGTGGAGTCGTTTATACACGCTCCCTCGATGGACTGTCTGACGAAGAAATTCAGCACTACCTGTCTGACCAGGGCGTAACGGCTGTTCATAGGGTTATGAAAAGGGTTGACACGAACATCATTCCAACCCGCACTGTCTTCTTGAAATTTGACAAAGTTCAACTCCCATCGAAAATCAAAGCAGGCTATGAGATAATTTCCGTTCGCCCTTACGTCCCAAACCCTACGCGTTGCTATCGGTGCCAGCGGTTCAATCACGCCAGCCAGTCCTGTTCCAATCCGGCCAAATGTGTTACGTGTGGCAGGGATGCCCATGAGGGTGCTTTTCCACCTCCATCCCCTCGATGCATCAACTGTATGGGTGACCACGCCGCTTCCTCTCGAGATTGTCCCGTTTTTAAGGACGAAAAGCTCATCCAGGAAATTAGGGTGAAGGAAACGGTGTCGACCTTTGCTGCTCGAAAATTATTCGCCAGTCGACAGCCCACCGTGCCTCAGAAAGGAAAATACAGCACTGTCCTTGCTTCTCCTCGGCCAACAAAGGAGGCGGCCACGCAGACTTGCGACCTCACCTTTAGTGCCACGGTCGTCAGATCGGCCAGCGCAAAGATCGCCCGTTCAACCTCACCACTTTCGCCTGCCCACTCTCTGGCTCACCCTTCGTCGAGTTCTGCTAAATCTCGAGCCCAAAAGTCAGACTTCGAAAAAAGAGCATACTCGTGAAGAGATTTTACGTACGGCAACTTCCCAACCATCGGTTCCTCCTTCCTCTAAACATCATACTTCCAAGAAGGCTACAAAGAAACCCAGTTCCTCTCCTTCTCCGCCAAGGCGTGTCCCATCTACAGCACCACCTGGCGGAAATCGCCCTCGGCCGTCTTCTGTGTCGCCGAGGCGCACTGCTGGCGGCCGATCAACCGGCCGGTCGCTGGTGTCAGGAGCTGCTCCTGACCAACCTATGGATCAGGATCTTCTGCCTTCGGCTGAATGCCATTCCATGCTGTCGGTCGCAAGCTCAGAGCAGTCGTTGAGTTGACAGCGACCTTGGTCACATTCCTCCATTTTCTGTTCACCCTATGTCCATTATCCACTGGAATATCCGCGGTATTCGAGCCAATCGGGATGAATTGTCGATCCTCTTACAATCCTACTCGCCGGTCATCTTCTGTCTTCAGGAAACAAAGCTGCGTCCCCGTGACCACTTTGTTCTCCCTAATTTTCAGTCCGTCCAATATGATCTCCCCTCTGTTGAAGGCACTCCAGCACATGGAGGACTCATGATTCTTCTCCATGAAACTCTCCATTATCACCCAATCCATTTAAACACTTCCTTCCAAGCTGTCGCCGTCCGTCTTTCCATTTCCGGATACACGTTCTCTCTTTGTACTGTATACATTCCATCGTCCACACCAATGGCACGAGCTGATCTCCTTCATCTTCTTGGTCAGCTTCCACCCCCCTATTTGCTGGTTGGGGACTTCAATGCCCACCACCCGCTTTGGGGATCTCCACATCCTTGTCCACGTGGCTCACTATTGCTAGACGTCTTCCACCAAGCAGATCTAGTTTGCCTCAACACTGGGGTCCCTACATTTTTGTCTGCCTCCACGACAAATTTATCTCATTTGGACCTTGCGGTCGGTACTGTTCCGCTAGCTCGGCGCTTCGAGTGGTTCGCCCTTGATGATACACACTCGAGTGACCACTTTCCATGTGTCCTTAGACTGCAGCCTCAACAGCCATATATGCGCCCGCGACGCTGGAAGTTTGCCCAAGCCGATTGGACACTTTTTTCGTCTCTAGCGACATTCGATGACCGTCACTTTCCCAGCGTCGACGATGAGGTCACACATATTACCGACGTTATTCTTACAGCTGCGAAACATTCAATACCACGCACCTCCGAATTGCCCCGGCGCCCCCCAGTTCCTTGGTGGAACGAGGCATGCCGTGATGCACTACGTGAGCGGCGACGTGCTCTCCGCGTTTTCCGCCACCATCCTACTTTGGCCAACTGTATCAGCTGTAAGCAGCTCCGAGCGCGATGCCGTCGTGTCATCCGCGATAGCAAGAAGGCAAGCTGGAAATTCTTTATTAGCTCATTTAACACCTTCACTCCCTCCTCGGAAGTTTGGAGTCGGCTTCGACGGTTCTCAGGCGCGCCTAGTTTCTCCCCGGTCTCTGGGCTTACTGTCGCGCATGACACATTAGTGGACCCCGTCGCAATTTCTAACTCGTTGGGTCAGCACTTTGCTGAGATTTCGAGCTCTTCAAATTACCCGCCAGCGTTTCTCCCGAAGAAACGTGCGGCGGAAGTGCGACCTCTAGCTTTCTCCTCTCAAAATCGCTAAAGCTACAATACTGTTTTCTCCTTGCGGGAACTCCAACATGCACTCTCTTCTTCTCGCTCCTCCGCCCCAGGACCGGATGGTATCCACTTCCAAATGTTGCTGCATTTATCAACCCATAGTCTGCGTTACCTCCTTCACCTTTATAATCGAATTTGGACCGACAGTACTTTTCCCAGACGATGGCGGGAAGCTATCGTCGTTCCTGTTCCGAAACCTGGAAAGGACAAACATCTCCCCTCTAGCTATCGCCCCATTTCTCTCACGAGTAGTGTCTGTAAGGTTTTGGAGCGTATGGTGAATTACCGTTTAGCGTGGTGGCTGGAATCCCGCAGTCTTTTAACACCTGCCCAATGCGGATTCCGAAAGCATCGTTCTGCAGTTGACCATCTTGTTGCTCTCTCCACTTATATCATGAACAATTTTCTCCGGAAACGCCAAACGGTAGCAATATTTTTTGATCTGGAGAGAGCATACGATACCTGTTGGAGGACAGGCATCCTCCGCACACTGTTCTCTTGGGGCTTTCGAGGCCGGCTGCCCCTTTTTCTTCGCGAATTTATGGCAGAGCGCACATTTAGGGTGCGGGTGAACACTACTCTCTCCCGCACTTTCTCCCAAGAAAACGGGGTACCCCAGGGCTCCGTGCTGAGTGTTGTACTGTTCGCCATTGCCATAAATCCAATTATGGATTGTCTCCTTCCTGATGTCTCGTGCTCCCTCTTTGTGGACGATTTTGCGATCTACTACAGCTCTCAACGGACCAGCCTTCTTGAACGACGTCTTCAAGGATGTCTCGATCGCCTCCACTCTTGGAGCATCGAAACCGGCTTCCGTTTCTCTCCCAGTAAGACCGTTTGTGTTAATTTTTGGCGACGTAAGGAGTTTCTTCCGCCCTCCTTACATCTAGGTCCTGTCAACCTTCCGTTTTCAGACGTCGCTAAATTCTTGGGTCTTATGTTTGACAGAAAACTGTGCTGGTCCTCCCACGTTTCCTATCTTTCGGCTCGCTGTCTGCGATCGCTTAACACCCTCCGTGTCCTGAATGGTACCTCCTGGGGAGCGGACCGAATGGTCCTTCTCCGCCTCTATCGCGCCTTAGTGCGCTCGAAATTGGACTATGGATGCTCGGCCGTCTATTCTTCGGCGTCTCGACTCTCTCCACCACCGTGGATTACGTTTAGTGTCTGGAGCTTTTTACACTAGCCCTGTGGAAAGCCTTTATGCTGAGACTGCTGAACCTCCGCTGTCCAATCGGCGAGCAGTCCTTCTGAGTCGATATGCTAGCCATCTGTCTTCCATGCCTGCTAATCCAGCCCATGCCATTTTTTTCGACGCCTCCTTTGATGTAGGGTATGCAGGCCGCTCCTCCTCCCTACTACCCCCGGGAGTCCGCTTCCGTCAACTGCTCCATTCTCTTTCCTTCCGCCTTCCTAAAACCTTCTTGACAACTTGGGGTACAGCACCGCCTTGGCTCCGTCCCCGGATCTGCCTGCTCCGTGACCTTTGTCGATTTCCCAAGAATGGTACCCCTACACTTGTTTATCGTCGGGCATTTGCTGCTCTATGTGCACAAATGACGGACGCCACATTTATTTACACCGACGGCTCGAAAACGTCGTTAGGTGTAGGGAGTGCCTATATTGTTGGCGACACCCCAAATCAATTTCGGCTTCCCGACCAGTGTTCGGTGTATACTGCGGAGCTTTACGCTGTTCTCCAGGCTGTCCACTACATCCGCCGCCATCGGCGGATACTGTACGTTATCTGCTCAGATTCTCTCAGCTCTCTCCTCAGTCTCCAAGCTCTTTATCCTGTGCACCCTCTGGTGCACCGGATTCAGGACTGTCTGCGCTTGCTCCACCTGGGGGGCGTCTCAGTGGCGTTCATCTGGCTCCCGGGACACGTTGGTATCTATGGAAATGAGGCGGCCGATATTTCAGCCAAGGCTGCAGTCTCTCTTCCTCGGCCAGCTATTCCATCGATTCCTTTCTGCGATCTACGGAGCGTTTTATGTCGTCGTGTTGTTCATTTATGGCACGCGCATTGGTCAACACTTCCCAATAATAAATTGCGGGAAGTGAAAGCTCTTCCTTGCGCTTGGACTTCTTCCTCCCGAACGCGTCGTCGGGAGGAGGTAATTTTAACTAGACTCCGGATAGGGCACTGTCTTTTTAGCCATCGTCATCTTTTAAGCGGCGATCCTCCCCCACTCTGTCCCCACTGCTCTCAGCTGTGGACGGTAAGACACCTTTTAATTGAATGCCCCTATTTTAATCCATTACGCGCCCGTCTACAGCTATCGCCTGATCTCTCGTCGATTTTAGCAGATGACACGCGCTCAGCCGACCGCGTTCTCCAGTTTATTAGTGCTAGTGAAATGACGTCAGTCATTTGAAGCTTTTTTGGGGACAACCAACACCTTTCTGTAGTGGATTTTTAAGCCTTCCTTCTGCTTTTAGTTTCTCCAATTTTATGACTTTGTTCCCATTGCTGCTGGTTTTCAATTTCGGTTTTTTTACTGTTTCCTAAGTCACGGGCTGGGCGCTAATGACCATAGCAGTTTTGCGCCCTAAAAAAAAAAAAATAAAAAAAAGTACTGTCTTATTTCCTAATATACATGAATTTGTATAAAGTAATCTACACAGATAAGCCAGAACATTATAACTACCGCCCACCATGAAGTTGGATGCCACCTGGTGGTGCTGTGGGAACATGACGTGGTAAGGAAAATATGTAAGTGGAGCAAAGACGGCTGGGGTATCGTTCTTGCAATGACACAGACTGAAAATGGGGAAATCACTGAGGTAAGTGATTTCGACACAGGGCAGGTTATTATTACACAGAGCCTGGGAATGAGTATTATGAAAATAGTGAAGCTGGTCGAATATTCGTGGGCTAAGTCTACATCCACAGAAACTGATAGGAGGGTAGTGAAACTACCACTAGGCGCTACATGGCTGCATGTCCACACTCTTCGCAGGATGTGGCATCAGAGGCTTCCCTGCTCTATAAAGTAGGATAGGTGGCAATCTGTGGCATCTATGCTGAAAGAGCACAATGCTGGTGCTCACACAAGTATTTCAGCGTCCCCCTACTTGTTCACGTGCTGACCCAACGATATCATCGTGGGCACTGGATCATTGATGTTGGACTGTGGATCAATGGCAACAGTCACCTCTTTGTGTGAATCACATTTTTGCAACACCAAGTCAATGGATGTCTCCACAAATGCTGTCATCCAGGCGAACGGTGGCTAGAAATGTGTACCACACCACGAATGCGGCTGTTGGGAGCAGTATAATGCTGTAAGAGACATTCACCTCCGCTTTCATGGAATCTGTGGTAGCAATCAAAGACAAGCTGACGGCTGCTGACCATCCGTGTAGCTTTATGCTCGATGTCTTCCGCGACACCAATACCATATTTCAGCAGGATAGTTGTTGGATTCTCAAAGCCAGAGCTGAGCTGCAATGGTTTGCGCTCACATTGATGTCTTGAACACCAAATTCACTCGATGTGATGTGCCCTCACATACACAAATCAGTGGCCAGTTATTTACAGGAATTTTATGACTAGTGTAGACATCTGGTGCCACATACCTTCACAGCCAATGACCTGTAGAACTGATGATACAAAGAAATGATGCTGTGTTCCATTGCAAAGATAGCCCAACAAGCTATTAAGCAGGTGGTCATAATGTTTTTTGACTCATCAGTGTAGAAGTAAGTGTGTAATTATTAATATGAGTAGATTAGCACTACTCATAATTCATCGGTATACTTCACAGAAGCAGCTTGCTGTCTGTTATACTGTAGTATAACTTGACTAGAGACCAGAATGCTTTACATGTTTGCAGGCTTTTTGATGGCCAAATGAGACTAATATTACAGATTTGCTTTTATTAAGTCTATGAGGTATTGTGATATAAGAGGAACAGACGGTGCCCATCAGAAGTCACAAGTGCCATATTGTGTTTATTGGTTTGTTGGGAGAGGATGTTTTCAAACATCATATAAGACTGAAAGATCAGTTGCTGGTTCATAATGCCACTTGGATGTTTGTTGTACTTCATGAATAGCAGAAGTCTGTAGGTTTTTTTTGTAGATAACAATAATTACCTATTTGGTGGACCACTTTGTAGAATGTGTGTAGATAAACAGAAAGTAAGGGGGGAATTATTGAAGTTTATTAAAGTGTTTTTAATAGAGTAATTGTTAAATGTCATGCTCTGTAATCAGCATAGCAAAAGCGTAAATACTGCACACTGACAAAATTAGTAATAGCAGAAAGAAATCACTGTTTCAGGTTGATACATCTCTGCAGGTAGGCATTTCTGATGCAGACTGTACAAGTGAGTGAATAGGGGTGTAATTTCCTTCATTCAGGGGATCCAGTAATGCTATCTTTATCATGTGCATTTTTCAAGCCTAACCCCCTTTTACCTTATTATCATTCTGCTATTACCTGCCAAATACATGCAGATAAGGTTTAATTTCTTATGTCATTTCTCTTGCAATGTGAAAGACAGCAAAGTAGAGAGCTTTATTTTATGAAAATATTTTCGTGTAGGTCAGTTGTATTAATTTAAGTATCTTGTTACAGGAAGCGTGCCAGAACTACATTCGTATCCTGGCAAAGAGTGACCCCGGTAAGCTACTCGTCTGTGGGACCAACTCCTTCAAACCTGTCTGCAGGGATTATGTAATTGAGGTGAGTCACCTTGTGGGTTTTTAAAATCCTTTTGTGTATTGAAGCGTTTCTCTTTAAAGGTGTTGATGACTTTGTACATGTAAGTCTTGCAGTACAAAGCTTACATTTTAGGAGAATACTTCCCAATTCAAAGAAGAGGTTTCATTACTCATTTTTTCAAAAGCTTTTATTTTGAATAACACAGACCTACTGAAAATATATGCTGCAAATTGTTTTTAATGCTGTCAATACCTACCGCAAGGTGGTGGCCTGCTGGTTTGCCATGTGTCAGATAAAAATTCCAAAAGCTTGGCCATCTAGGTTTGTTCTTGAGTTTTGTGTGACTTCCATTTCTTGCAGTACTTTCTGTATTTTAAGGAAAAAATTCAAAGTTTCACTGTGAGACAAAATTCACATGAATCTTTCAATCCTTGGGTTCCAACTTATGAGAAAGGCAACATCGACACCATCTGGAGAAAAATTCAATTTACGGAATATAACAGAAAAAAAGTTGAGACAACATGGTGTCATTTTAGTGTTGATTATTAAGTAAAATAAATTTCCACTAAATTCCATAAAATTTGTTGTACAATTTGTTTTTGCAATTATCTACATTACAGCTGTTGCAAGTTCCTGGAAAATAGGTGAAGGTCACTGCTGTGCAGTGTAACAGTACCATTATCTGAAGAAATGGACGGAGACCAAATTAAAAACTGATTTGAAGGGATCCGAACACCACCACTAAAACAGTTTATTATTGGATAAATGAATTTTACATGATTGTTCAAACACTACTGAGCCAACTTAGTTTGGAACTCAACTGAAGTTTCCTCTGAAAAAATCCTCAATAAGAGTCATCGTGTTCTAATAGAAGGCTGTTGCTTTAAGATACATCATACTGAGATAGGTGCCATTCCATTTGAACAGGTACATGACATCCCAGATGAATATAAACATGAAGGTTTCATCAGCTGATGCCAATTTAATGAAAATGTTTCTGGTTGTAAGACCACATCACAATATGAAATCCTTAAAATATTTTGCAGGACCCACTTGGGTCTCTGCTGCATCATAAGATTACAAATGACGATATTTTAAGTTTTTAACTGGGTGTAAAGTACACTGGTCTGTCCCTAAACTTGTGGGTCAACATTATACAGGTGTTACAGGATCTTGAAAGATAAACTTTGAGATCAGGAACGAATGGTTGGAAATGAATGTTTAGTTTTTATTTACACAAAGCAACTTATACCTAGTAGCAACAACTTCAGCTCTATGCACATGTGGGACCATAATACATAGACAGAAGTGAACACTGCTTTTAGCATCATTTGGCCCCTTTGACTGTAATTTTTGTTCCACCAGTGCCGTCAGCACTGTAATAATGAAAGTGCACCTTTGATAGATGCATTAATGGATACTCATTGATTAACTTTCTCCTATACTGCATCCTCTGATTCTGCTCTGTGCACAATTAATTCTCGAGAATTTGGTGCGCTCTCTGTGGCACAACCATGAAACAACATAGTTTCTCATACGTTTCCATCTGTGGCAATAAATGTCTCTTGATTAGAGTGACACTACTTTCAAAATTTCCTCTGTGCAATCTTTCGACTTTCTGGGCTCTAGGTCCTGTCTACACTACATATTTCTTACATTTTTATAAATTCCTGTAGCGTGAAATGCTGCAGCTTTGACAATTAATTATGAACTGTAAACAGCATTATACTCTACCACTGACATATCACAAGCTCTTCTCGTCAGGGTAACACTGTGGATGTCAATGTTGAAGGCTGTTGTTTGTTATGAAACATATGCAGTTTAAAAGCAAGCGCCTGTAATACATTGCTCATTCAATAGACCTTATACAAACTGATTATATCAATTTCTGGCCATTTGTGTCTTGTCTCATAGTGGACCCACTTTGATAGCTGCACACATTATCATGCCACTTCTGGGATTTGGGGAGGAAGGCTGGCCACAAGTCAAATACGTTTGGCAGAATAAAAATGAAGACTGGTTTGCCACCCAGCCTAGATGTGGTTTTCAGGCAGTTTCCCACATGTGACTAGGTGAATACCGGGCTGATATCCACATCCTGCCTCATTTGAAAGATTTGCAAAAATTTCTAAAACATTCTCACATTCTCATGTAGGTAACATAAAATGCAGACAGATGGAGTACACAAATTCCTTAGCACAGCCAAATCCAAATTAACATGATAGCCCTGTGAAGGTACAGAATAAAGGCTAGGGAAACAGGTGTATGGTATGTCAGGGTACTTAGTTGATCTCCTCTGTATATAATTTTGGTACTCAAGGTTTGGGACACACAGTATACACAAAACACTAACATTCACTTGTTTCTTTCAGTCAAACTGAAATGAAATGAAATGAAATGATCAGATGGCATTGTTGGCCAGGAGGCCCCTTTCGGGGGAGTTCAGCCACTTTGATAACAGAATTGCCCTCATTAACATGAAAATCAGTGAATGTTCTATGGACATCCCAAACTGCACACCATAATAACAGGAAATCATAACACTGATGGTCTACTTGTCATGGGGATTTGGGAAATAATAATATTAGGTTCTAAATATACCAAATATAACTAAATGACTAGATCGCATATAATACTAGATCCAAAAAGATGCGAGTGTCAGCACTGGAGGGAATTACTGTGTAAAATTAGTCTTTTTTCCCCTTTTTCTTCCTTAGTTCCATTTCTTTCTCTTATTATTATTATTTTGTGAAGTCCAAGATGACCAGTAGTTTAGATAATAGATAAAACATTGACTCTGATCTATGGTGTGGGCTGCTTTGTTCTTTGACAATTAATTTTTAAGTTAAAGTTTGTGTTAATAGTGACACCAGTTCCTAAAACACTGTTGTTTGTGTTTATGTATAGAACGACGGCTACACGTTGGAGAAGGAGCGTGCAGGACAGGCGTTATGTCCTTATGACCCAAGACACAATTCGACAGCTGTCTTTGTCAGTGAGTATGATTGAAAATAATTTGAACTACAGATATGCAATTTGTTGCAATTGAATTTTAGTGGTTAACAGTAATGTATTCAACTCTTGTGGCATGCAACCATGTGTGTGGTAACACACATAATATCCAAATTCTTAACTTACTAGTTCTAAAATAACTTTGTATTTTGCTGTGTTTATTTCCATTTTCATATTCTAGCTAATGGGAAAGTGGCATAGTGGATAAGACACTAGACTCACATTTGGAAGAATATCGGTTTATATCCACTTCCAGTTATCCAGTTCTAGGTTTTCCATGGTTTGCATAAATTACAGGGACATCAAACCCTAACTTACCTTCCTTCACCTAGCACTTTGTAATTCCTGTTGATTTAGATGTATTACAGTATGAAATGATTCCTTTTATAAAACCCTTATTTGAGTATTTTGTTGTAAATTTCAGGCTGAATCAACAAAGAGTGAGACTGGTTTCTTGCTGTTTTGAGAACAGTTGGTCACCATGTGAAGATAGTAAAAAATGTTTAAGCTACTTCCTTTCAAACTAGCTTACTGTGGTCAAGCCTTGGTCTCTTCCCCCCCCCCCCCCTCCCTCCCACTCCATACTTTCCTCCATTAGCTACATAACTGACTGCCTCAGAAAGTGTCCTATCAACCGAAGTCAAGTTCTGCCATACATTTTTCTCCTCCCTAATTCAATTCTTTCCTTCCTATCTGTTGGGTGCATTTTAGAATGTTCGTACAAACATTTAGTGATGATTTTCAAGTTAATGAGGGTACTTTTTGCCTCAGATAATTCAGATGCTTTACTTCTTTATTTTACTTAGATAATTTTCAATATTCTTCTGTAGCACCACAATTCAAAAACTTCTAGTCTCCCCTTGTGTAAACCATTTATTTTTCACATCTCACTCCTGTACAGGGCTACACTCTAGAGGAGATGTTGTCTACTCCATAGGCCTTGTTTTGACTTAAATCTTTCAATGTTCTGTCAAATTCCTTGCACAAAATCATATCTCCCAGCTTTTCTTCATGTTTTTCATCTTCTTATTCTATAACATGGTATTAAGTTCATGTACCTTTTATGGACTTTTTATATATTCCTTCCACCTTTCAGACTATCCTTCTTTGCTTAGTACTTGCTTACCATCAAGTTCCTAATATTTATACAGCTGCTTCCTTTTTCTTGAAAGGTCTCCTTCATTTTCCTATAGGCAGAATCTGTCTTTCCATGTTCAAGTGTGTTTTTGCAGCTTTTCAATTCTCCTCTAGCCATTCCTGCTCTGCTCTTTGCAGTCTCTGTATATCACATTTTTAGATGCTTGTATTTCCTTTTTACAGCTTCATCAGCTGCATTTTTAGATTTCCTCTTTTCATCAGTTAAATTCAATATCTCATGGGTAATCCAACAATTTCTGGTGGGTCTTGTCCTTTCACCTGTTTGATCCCCTGCTGTCTTCACTATTTACTTTCTCAACGCTATCTATTCATTTCCCCTGTATGTCATTTGTTGCTTAGTGCTGTTCTTCAAACTCACAACCACTTTTGATGTTAATGTAGCATTGCTAATTTAAGGAAGAAATAGTTATTTACAATGAAAGACAGATGCTAAGAGTGTTAAGTAAGTAACTGAATATGATGTAAATTAGTTGTTGGTGCAGAGAAGATATAACTGGTAATATATTTCGTTTCTTTATCTCCATTTATGTCTTTCAAACGACCAAGGAAAAAAATCATATACATTTATTCATTTGTGGACCACTTTTGGAAAGAGTATATAAACAAGTTGAAAGTAAGCTTCCCATTTCTTCACTAGAAAATATATTTTACTGAGAAGGTGAAACAAAACAGTGTCTGACTCCTGTTAAAGATGCTTTTTAGGTAGAATTCTGATACTTTTAAAAATTCTACGTGAATGCACTTAAGGGTATATTCAACACATAAAAGTTTAGGAAGGGAGGGAGAATTTTACAGTCACACATAGGACTGACTAGAATTTAGGAGCAGAGAAGTTATTAGACTTTTGTCGGCCCAGTGTTGAATGCCATTTTATCTTTTTGTCAGATGAAGAACTGTCAAATGCAGACACAGGCCAGCTGTACTAAATGAAATTTACTAAAATATGTGCCACGTTGTGTTAAGAGAGGATAACTGTAGGCAAATAGCATAGTAAGCACAAATGCTACATATGCTATAGCTTTATTCTTCTAAGCTTTCCTAGGAACTTGATAAATTGTCAATTGGTCTGTGTGGGTAATAGAATTAAAATAAGAAAAAGACCTAAGTTCATACATACAATCAGTGAGTAAAAATATATGAGGCAACAAAATATTTAGACAGATTAGCTGTCTTTAATTTTGCTCAGGCTGGGATATGTTTGCTGAGGAGCCCTGTCTTAACTTATTTCTCTCTTTGTCTCTAGAAAATCCATCAGGTGGTGGTGAACTCTACACAGGGACAGTGGCAGATTTTTCAGGCATGGATCCAATAATCTATCGTCACCCTTTGCAGACTGAACAATATGATTCAATGAGCCTCAATGGTGAGTAAGATTTTTTTTGTGTGTATGATGAATTTATTTTTTACCATTTCATTTCATAATGTGTTAAATTTTTAAAAAAATGCTTAGAATCTCATAAATACTGTGTGTATTTAAAACATCAATTAATTTGCAACTTGGTGTATCACAGTTACCAGTTCAGATTCAGTGTTATATCCAAGGTTTTAATAACAGTGTATAGTTCACTGAATTATTATTTCTTCTCCTTTTTCACAATCTTTATCTTATCTGCTGTCGAGTCTGCTTTTTCAAGATTTGGCAAATTTGATTTTATTATTTGGCTTTGTGGCTGAATGCCCTTTCTAACATCAGTCATCAACGTGACCTTTGGGGGAGAGGGGAAAGGGTGCTACTGTCTGTGAATTGTGTAAACTTTATTCTTTGTGTTCTTGTATTTTGATCAATTGTGTACTGTATTCTCTGAGGTGCAATTGGGAGACAAGCCTAGCATTTGCCTAAATGTGCATGGAAAATCACCTAAAGACTACAGTCAGGCTGGCTGATGTACCAGCCTAAAGTTGTTAACCTATCATGTGGATTTGGTCCAGGTCTGACTCACCTCCCTACCTTGCAAGCTAGTGTGCTATGAATTATGCTATACAGGCAGATGGTTCATTGAGTTAATGTAATGTCCATAAATTACAGGATCTTACTGACCCCCCTGAAATAGCACTTGACACACAGGTAGAAGGTACAAAGGAGGGAAAAAAGAAAAAAAAAAACCATCAGATGTGTGTTATGGAAGGCGTTTATGAAGTGTGGTGTCACTCCTCTGGTCTCTTTAGGTTTTACATCATACAGTTCTGCATTTTCATTCATTTTTCTGTTGTTAATAAGCAATAAATTCAAGTTCAAAATCTGTACATCCATGATTTAGGCTATGTAGCCTTTACTTTTCTCGTCTTTGTTTTCTTTGTATCCAACAAAGTTGCATTGCTTTGCTTTCTATATAAAGCTGTGCCAGGTTACAGAATGCTCTGAAGATGCTAAGCTAAATGTAGATGATTTGAGTTTTTTGTAAATAGCTTGATTGTGTGAGTAGTTGTATTTTCCCCTTTTTAAAATTATTCCCATGCCTTAATTCTGATTTGAAGCAATGTTTTCTAATGTAAAGAAAGATACATTTTCTGAAGGAAAAACGTATTGAGTTTACACATTTTAATAGTTTTGGGAATTATGAACGTCTGAAAATTTGGGGCCTTGTGTCATGAAAGGAAGGTCATCTGTGCTGTTAGATAACTGGTTTATTTAATCAACATGCTCATTTAATGCTACTTTGTTTGAGAGCTGTGAAAGGTATGTGTAGTCATTTCTCAGTGCAGAAGAAATTATCAATATTACTTTGCCTTTTCTGTTAACAGAACGTCTTTTGACTTTTATGTTTGAAAGGAGTCAGTATTTTTGACTCTGGTGAATAATGATTAACTTCAAACACCTTCTTTAATGCTGTTTCATATGTTGAGTTTGTCACTGACAAAGTGCCCACAGCACTGCCCTCTCTTCTGTTACAATTTCACAAGTGAAATAAAATCTTTTAAGCAAAAATGGAAGGAGTTAAATATGAATAAAATATAATAAAAAAGTGTCTGTTAAAACAAATTATAATCACTTGGGGTAGTATTTTTTGTTATAATTTATCATCAGGTGTGCATTATTCATCAGCCATGACTGAACAGACTGTCAAATTTACAATATTAATAAACTGCAGCACAAATAGCATACTACATTACAATTATTTTAAGCAAGTTAAACATTTTTATGTAGGATACATTTTAATACAACATACATTTCATGAATAAAGTAAATAAATTTGGGGAAAGACAGTAGGTCCATTTAACATCAGTTCCATTGTTTGTCTTGAACTTTTAAAATGACTAATACGTAAAAATTCTACCTTTCAGTGTAATGAATTCTGTCTATCCATTGTATTGTATTGTTCATGTTACAGCACCCAACTTTGTGAGTTCAATGACAAAGGGTGACTTCGTCTATTTCTTCTTTCGTGAGACTGCTGTTGAGTACATCAACTGTGGTAAGGTGAGTACCATCTCAAAACTGAACACTTAAAATAGTAGTTTTATTTTGTAGAGCAAGGAAATCCTCCAAGAAACTAAAATTTCCTTCCTCTATGAATTTAATTGTGCAGCTGTAGTTTAACTGCAATCAGCCACTACGTGGAAATACATCAAGACAATAGTTACCCATTATGTACTGAAACATGATATTTCCAGTTCTGTAGGTAATTAGGAATCTGAAAATTAAAGTGGTGTCAGTTCAGCTGAACAGTACTGTTGTGGCGTAACAAGCTAGTCACGCCACACTGAGGAGGAAGCCGAAAGGCACGCGTACACACACGCCGACTGGCGTCAAGTCTGGAACAGGATACTTATTGAATACTATAAAGAAAATACGTATCTTTGGGAATATACTTAACTTTTAATCAATCCTTGTGATACATCTCTCTTGACTATACAAATGAGACTCGTAAGATACATGCACTGTGACAATTGGCGCCTTGCTAAGTCGTAGCCATTAACTTAGCTGAAGGCTATTCTAACTGTCTCTCGGCAAATGAGAGCAAAGGCTTCGTCCGTATAGTCGCTAGCAACGTCGCCGTACAACTGGGGCGAGTTCTCGTACGTCTCTCGAGACCTGCCGTGTGGTGGCGCTCGGTCTACGATCACACAGTGGCGACACGCGGGTCCGACATGCACTAATGGACCGCGACCGCTTTAAGCTACCACCTAGCAAGTGTGGTGTCTGGCAGTGACACCACAAGTACTATGCCAGCAGGTGTTATATAAGATTTTCCCTCTTATGCCAAAGTCATGCATGTGCAAACACGGTGAGTTGAACTTATATGTATCAACAAGTTTAATTTTTTGTGGTCTTCATTATTTGTTGCGAGTGATAACTTGGAACAGTAGAGTGGTTGATGATGATTATCATAAAAGTCTTGCATTATCCTTCTGTCGATTCTCATTATATCGGGCAGAAATTTTCAAGAAGGTACCTTGATTCAAGCCTGAATATTATACTAATTTGTAATGACTGTAAACCTAAATGTGAAGAGGATAGTTGCAAACTGGCATCTCTTCCAAAATAGCAGCACATATTCCACAAGTACAATTTAGGATTCCTTAGACGGAAGAAAAATTAGTGTCATAAATGTATGACATTTAATTCACTGACTGAGAATGAGAAGCTTTTGAAGCAAGATTATCATGGCAAACATTTTCAGAGAAGACATCTGGCTCCAAGGAAGCACACTGAAGACCAAATGCCAGCACAAAGTGACGTAAGTGTTGTGTGCGCAATTTTGATCTACAAGTCATTTTGAACACTACGAAGAGACCTAGTGGCCAAATATTCTACCTGAGAAAGCTGGCACAGTATAATTTGACCATACACAATCCGAGAAATCAAGACAGTACTTGTTATGTGTGGAATGAGACAGACATAAAAACAAATTGCTTGGATTTGCAAGTCAGAAATTACACAAGTGAGGAGGATAGTGTCAGATTGATGTTGGGATCAGGAGAAAAAAACAATTTTTGTGTCTGTTATCATTCTGTGTAAGAACCATCCAAGTGTACAGTCAACTATTCATATATCCTACGAAATAAGTCACCCAAAAATGGAGTGTGACTATTCAATCTGAGGTAGAGAAGAGAAGTAAATATGAGCTGAGTTACCTCCCTGAAGGGTGGGCACAAATCATTCAAAGTTGCTAGAGGAATCCATGTCTTTTACATTGTTGGTATTGTACTGTGTGACAATTTTCTAAACTTCAAAACTGACAAAGAAGACATCCCCAAAATTCCAACATACACTGTTCGCCTACTCCACTACAAAAGAAACAAATTGCTTTCAGTGTTTTACAAGACAGAATTTGAAGGGGCGTTTAGTGAAGTAATCTAAAAAAGATAGTGATAATCTTTTGCAAATGTGTCTGTTCCCAACACATAATGGTTGTACACTGTGGACGTCCCGTACTGTAGCGCCTGGACACGTTTCCTGTCTGCTGGGATCGTTGCCATAATCTTGAGATCACACTTTGTGGCA
>NC_064619.1:447565375-447697875 GCF_023898315.1 Schistocerca nitens | reverse complement strand
CCACACGAACACTAGTTGTTACCTAAACAGTAAATGGTTTGCTTGTTTTACTGCTCATCTCTTTTAAAGAGGCGCGCTTCCTCTGTTACTTTGTTTACGTCGTTGTGTGACTGCGGGACAGTCCAGCACAGCACAGTTTTGTGCGATCTCACTCGCTCCGCAGCTCCTCTGCCGACACTAGCGACACACGGTCGCGGGAGGGGCGCTGAACTACCCTGCCTAGCGCCCGAGGGGCGCTGGCGCGCTCGCCGGGCACAATTCTTGGATGAGCCTGCTCTACATCCTTACATTTGTCCTCTAGCCATCCCTGCTTACTCTGTTCAAATAGCTGAAGCTATCCGATCAAGCATTTTCTGAAAGTATTTATAGGGAGAATAACTTCATAATAACATAAAATGTGAACTATAAAACAGTACTAGCAAGAAGAGAATATAAGCTTTCGAAATTTGGTGCTACACAAGAATGAAGAAGATTATGTAGGTACAAGGGTCACTCCAAAAGAAATGCACACTATTTTTTAAAAAAATCCATCTCTTATTCTACATGTTTGAAAGTTTTACAGTGTGTAGATACATCCTTTAGGAGCAATATTTTCATTTCTCCACATAATTTCCATTCCTCTCAACTGCCTTACGCCATCTTGGAACCAGTGCCTGTATACCCGCACGGTAAAATTCTGGACCAACCTGTTGGAGCCACTGTTTGGCAGCGTGCACAAGGGAGTCATCATCTTCAAACCTTGTTCCACGAAGAGAGTCTTTCAGTTTCCCAAAGAGATGATAGTCACATGGAGCCAGGTCAGGACTGTAAGGCGGGTGTTTCAGTGTTGTCCATCCGAGTTTTGTGATCGCTTCCATGGTTTTCTTTGACTGACGTGTGGCCGTGCATTGTCGTGCAACAGCAAAACGTCCTGCTTTTGCCGATGTGGTCGAACACGACTCAGTCGAGCTTGAAGTTTCTTCAGTGTCGTCACATATGCATCAGAATTTATGGTGGTTCCACTTGGCATGATGTCCACAAGCCAGAGACCTTCGGAATCGAAAAATACCGTAGCCATAACTTTTCCAGCAGAAGGTGTGGTTTTGAATTTTTTTTCCTTGTGTGAATTTGCACGATGCCACTCCATTGATTGCCTCTTCGTCTCTGGTGAAAAATGATGGAGCCATGTTTCTTCACCTGTCACAATTCTTCCAAGAAATTCATCTCCACCATTCTCGTACTGTTCCAAAAGTTCGCTGCATACTATTTTTTCTTGTTTCTTTGTGAGCCACTGTCAACATCCTGGGAACCCACCTGGCACAAACCTTTTTTAACGCCAACACTTTTAGTATTCTGCAAACACTTCCTTCCCCTATCCCAACATAGCGTGACAATTCATTCATTGTGATGCATCTGTCAGCAGTCACCAATTCGTTAACTCTCTGCACATCGTCTGTAGTGTGTGCAGTACAAGGCCTGCCGCTGCGAGGACAATCCTCAATATTGCCGTGCCTGCTTTCATCATGTAACCTGCTTGCCCACCGACTAACTGTACTGCGATCGACAGCAGCATCTCTGTACACCTTTTTCAACCTCTTGTGGATGTTTCCCACTGTCTTGTTTTCACAGCACAGGAATTCTATGACTGCATGTTGCTTCTGACGAATGTCAAGTGTAGCAGCCATCTTGAAGACATGCTGTGATGGCGACACTCATGGGAACAGGTTGAACTAAGTTTGAAAACAAGCAGGAAGGATGTATCTATACATTGTAAAACTTTCGCACATGCAGAATGAAAACTGTATTTTTACAAAAATAGTGTGCATTTCTTTTGGAGTGACCCTCGTAGATCAAGTAACTAATGAAGCACTGTATCAAACTATGGAGGAGAGGATGCTGTCATTTACAATCCTGTATAGTCATCAGATGATCAAAATGAATTGCAAAATTAGACAAGATACATATGGTGTGGAAAGTGACAATTGAATCTAAATGATGAAAAGTGTGAAGTCATTTACATGGGTACTAAAAGGAATCTGCTAAATTACAGTTACATGATAAACCACACAAATCCATTGGCTGTAGATTTAACTAAATACTTAAGGAAATCAGTTATGAATAACTTAAAATAGAACAATCACATTGATAATGTTGTGGGGAAAGCAAACCAAACATATTAGTTTATTGGCAGAACACTTACGAAATGCAACACGTCTACTAAAGAGACTGCTTACATGTTTGTCCGCCCTCTTCTGGAGTATTACTGAGTGGTGTAAAATCAACATGAGATACAATTGATGGAGGACATCAAAAAAGTTTAAAGAAGGGAGCTTGTTTTGTATTGCAAAATAGGCGAAAGAGTGACATGGATACGATACGTGAATTGGGGTGGTAATTGTTTAAACAAGGGCATTTCTTGCTGCGGCAGGACCTTCTCAAGAAACTTCTATCACAACTTTCTCCTCAGACTGTGAAAGTATTTTATTGGTGCCCACCTACATACGGAGAAATGATCATCATTATAAGATAAGAGAAATCAAAGCTTGTACAGAAAGATTCAAGTTATCAGCTTTCCTGCATGCTTTTTGAGAGTGGAACGGTACGAAAGAAGCTTGAAGGTGGTTTAATGAACACTCTGCCAGGCACTCAGCTGTGGATTGCAGAGTAATCATGTAGATGTAGAGGTAGAAAGAGTTTTTTGGATGAGCTTGACTGAAGAGGGGATATGTTGATAATGAGGATAAGTGTGCGGGTGCAAAAGGAACAGGGAGACCAAGGCTTAAAATAAGAAAGGACTCTTACTAGATACAGGGGATAGGCAAAATAATGTGAACAGTGGTAGCAGTAATAGGATGGTTGTGTTTGACAGTCAACAGTGCGGGTAAGGCATGTGTCGTGCTGGACTGTATGTGTTCAGCATGGACCAGGTATCAGTGCAGGTTGTTTACGAGTAATGCACACTTCATATTTGCATTTAGAGGCTGAGGTTGACGTACAATGACAGACCTAACGGGGTTCCAAAGAGGGCAGATTGTGGGGGCCCAATTAGCTGGAGCATCAGTAACCAAGACAGGCAACTTATTGAATATTTCAAGAGTAATTGTTTCAACAGTCATGACAACCTAAAAAACATGGAAAGACATAATCATGTAAATGTAATAGTGGGCGCAAATCAAAACTAAATGACAGAGATCGTTGTATGCTAATACAAATTGTGTCAAAACAACGCAAAACTACAGTGGCTAAAGTGACTGCAGAGCTCAATAGCCATCTTTGAGACCCCATATCTATCAACACTGTCCACCAAGTACTCCATAAAGTGAACATTCGTGCATGAGCTGCTATACCAAAACCACTAGTGATGACGATCAATGCAAGGAAGTGTAAAAAAAGTGTTAGGAGCGTAAATCCTAGACGGCTGTTCTGTGGAAATGTCACATACGGTCTGACGAGCCAATGTTTTCGTTATTTCCGTGATTGGGCCAGGTTTACATCTGGAGAATACCAAAGAAGCCTACAGTCCTGATTGCTTGATACCAACAGTTAAGCATGGAGGTGGAAATGTGGATGGTGTGGGCAACCATAACATGGTGTTATGGCTGGTCCCATCACGACTCTCAAAGGCCGTGTTGCAGCCAACGATTATGTGAATATTTTAGGCATGGTATTCTGCTGGTCCCATCATTACTCCAAAAGGCCATGTTACAGCTAACAATTGTGTGAATATTCTAGGTTATCAGGCACACCCCATGATTGAAATGTTGTTCCTCAGCAGTGATGCCATATTTCAGGACAATAATGCACCCATTCACACAGACAGGACAGTACAATTGTGGTATGAGGAGCATGCAACTGAACTGCAGTGTCTTCTCTGGCCAGCACAGTCCCCCTACTTGAACATTATCAAGTGGTATTGGAGCACAGACTCAGGAGCAGATTTTCGCCTTCCTCTTCACTACAGGAGTTAGAAGAGATTCTGATTGAAGAGTGGCATAACATTTCACTGGAAACTATGCAATCATTATATGCCAGTATTCCAAGAAGAATCTTGCTGTGTTACTGGTAATGGGAGTCAAACCCCTTATTAGTAAACCATTCCAAGCAAGTACAGGTGTGTTCGCATTGTTCTGCCTATCCCGTGTATACTAGCACAGAGAGCTGCATTAAGCCAGTCTTTGGATTTGCGACCGTAACAACAACAACAACAACAACAACAGTAGTAGTAGATTAGTAGTACCATGAAGACTCTTCTAATAAGAATCCAGTTATTAGACTAGAAGTGTATTCACTGGTAGGATGGAAAGGAAAGACAGACTAGATTTTTTTTTCAATAGAAGACTTAGAAAGGAGGTCTCAAGCCAACTGATGCTGTTAATATGAAAAACTTGTGTGCAGGAGGAAAAATTATGCAGACTGAGTCCACCATTAAAAGGAGAAAAATGCAAGGTATGATTTCTTTTCTGTAATAAAAGAAATCATTCTTTATTAACTGAAAATGTCAGGAAAGAAGTTAGCTACCTGATGGCTAATAGCACAGAAAATATTATAACTCGGACAATTCGGTAATCACCCACATATCAACCAAATATTACCTGTCCAGCTGGCTTGTGAACAGGACTGCTTCTGATGTATACAAGTCATTTAAGTCTCTCTCCAGAGCTATAGAACATATACTGAAGTTGTACCACTGCTTACATAGCTAGGTAGAAATGTGGTATACTTCATTTTGCTTACTGACATGTTGAAAATTTGATACCATTAGTGTTTGCCTTTACAGTGAGAAGCACAATTCCAAAATCCATTTACAGGCCGTGTATTCGAGAGTAGCCCGTGTCTGCAAGTATGATCGTGGTGGTCCCCATCGCTTCCGTAACCGTTGGACTTCATTCCTCAAGTCACGTCTCAACTGCTCTGTTCAGGGGGACTTCCCCTTCTACTTCAATGAAATCCGTGAGTACCTCCATAATTTTTGCATGATCATCACATGTAGTAGAAAAGCATTCTGCAAACACTATCTGGTTTGAAACAGTTCACTGCAGTTAGTGTACCACACATTGTCTTTTAAAAATGCTGATAATTTATTTTTACATTACTTCCACTACTGTTTTCAAATTAAATATATTGTAGTGTGTTGAGGGTTAATAACACAAGAATTCAATACACTTCTCTGCATGCTTTGAGGAGTTAACATTTTCTGAGATGCAATGATAAAAATGATACTAAGAATATGCATGGGGAAAGAATCAAATGCCATATTTGATGTGCAAAAGGAAAACCATTATCTTTTAGATATTCACATCCCTCAATTTTAATACAGATTTTTATGATAGTACAGTTTTAGGTATTGAGAGTGAAACAGTTAACAGTTGTGTGTAATGATTAGTATCAAAACATCTTAGTCTTCCACTTTTCAAGACTGTTCTTGTGTGCTGATTGTAGATTACAGTCAGGTTGCTGTCCAGTCATTCTCACATTTAATTTAATGTGTTATTTCTCTCTTTCTCTCCATAGTTTACTTTTTCAGTACCTTCACTTCATTCAGATAGTTGCTAAACTAAAAGGAAAGTATCGAAAAATTAGTCACAAATGTGTAAGAGAAAAATATGCTGTGAATGAAATTATCCTCTCATTCAAACTCCTGTAACAAATGTGACCAGTTTCAGTTTAAGTTTCACAAAATTATTCCTTCCTCTTTAGACATCTGTTAAACATGACTACAAAAATATGATGTGGCTTTCATGGTCGGTGTTTACTTCAGTTAAAACATCGAGGCTGATTGACTGTCCCTCCTGCTTTGAGAGACAACTGCAGTAATAAAAATATTGAGAGGCCATTGGGAGCCCAAATTTACAGAAGTGTATAGCAGGCATATGATAATTATGTCACACAATGCAGAATGCGTTATTAGCTCTGGCTGTTGACATCAAGTAATTAATTGTTGCTCCATTGGTACAAAGTTGACACCCAAATTTAATGTAATTTAACTCCCTCTTTTTTTTCTATCAAAATTATTGTGGTGTTTATAAACCTCTATTGCCTCTCTATACAAGCACACATATTAATGCACTGTGGAGCCATAGAGTATAGGAGATAATTATGATGAATAATCACTCAATCCATATACTCTGCATGACAGTTTTATTGATAATATAAACATAACCTGTACAAGCAAGTGAATCTGACGGACATCAGACGGACTATCAGTCAAAGTGTTTGCTGCACGGAACCCAGGTTGACCGCCAGTGGAGGGTGTTGCAACCGTGACTGTGCAAAGTGTGGTGAAGGAGGCTGCATGAAGTGTTCAGGTGGAGAGATTGTACACAAATTGGTAGGCCTCCTGGGTGCATTGTCATCTGCAATGATGTATGCTGGATGGCGTACAGGTGGTGATCATTGAAGCAGGCCAGTACGTAGTGGGGCTGGCCATAGCGTGAGTGTGTGGTGGCATCAGGAGAGGTGGATTGGAGGGTGTATTGCCAGGGCTGGGTGGTGCCAGCAATAGTATGGGGTTCATCAGATGTAAACATGATGCCACAATTGTGAGGCTAGCGTTGCTGGAAATGTGGCATGTGAGGATGGTGGTATGGAAATTAGACAGTCTTCCAGAAGTATGTGAGATGGAGCTGTCTGTGACCTGGTGATCAGCAAGCTGGCCTTCAATGAGGAGATTGCTGTCTATGAGCTCGACGTGGAGGTCTTTGGGAAGAAAGTCGTGGATGTCCGGTCGTAATACAACGGTCGACTGTTCGGTGTCACTGACAAGCGAGTCAGAAAGTGTCGGAGAGAGGAGCACTTGGCATGTGTTGTCATCTGGTGAGGCATCTTGAAGTTTCCACACTGTTTTGAGTCACTTGATGGACACAGTTGTCAGTTTTATATTTATTAATCTGTGGAAGGTTCAATCATCTCTTCGGAGCACTTTGTGGGGCCTATGTAGGGGTCTGTAGGGCAAGTTGTCCCATGTTGTCTCATTACATTATGAAGTCACAATCTGCGAGTACTCTGTGAACAAAGACTCTAGACAAAGAGTTGGGAGGGGGTTGGTGGTGGTATAATGAGGTGTGATGTGTGACTCTTCACATGCACAATTAGTCCGGTAGGTCTGGGGGCATAGGTGATGATTCTTGGAGCATGAAGTCTGCTGGGAGAAACAGCATCTCTCCGTATAAAATTTCAGACACTGAGGCTCAGGTCGAGTCTCTCTCCTGAATTCCCAGAAGAACCCATAGGAGTGTGGTACGTGAGGGCCATTTTTTATGTGCACTGCCACCAGTTGACCAAACTATTGCTTTGAGGATGGTGTGATTCAGTTCTGAGCACTTAGTGCATGTCGTATCGCGAAGTGCAAAGAAGAGAGTAGATTTGAACTGCCTGCCTTGGTCTGTTGTGACGGACATGGGGCAGCCGAAGCACGAGATCCGTGTTTCAACAAATGCTTTGGAAGTAGATTTGGCCGTTATCCTCTTTAATTCTGTCGGTTCGGCTCATTACGTGACCCGATCGATTGCCGAGAGGCTATAGCAGTAGCTTTTGAAGACACGTAGTGGGCCAATGAGGTCAGTATATATGTGCTGAAAGTGGCCTTTGGGGATTTGAAAATGGCCTGTTGGAGGTTGTGCAAGATGCGAGCTTCGCTCTTTCAACATGGGATGCATGTGTGAGCACAAAGTTTAATGCCTTTCTTTATGTTAGGCCATGCGAACCTGTCTGTCACGAGTCAAGTGGTTGGACAAATGCTCAGGTGTGCTAAATTGTAGAGCTGTTCAAATACGATGCAGCAGAATCGTGGAGGAATGATTGGGGTGTCTGAATTTATGAGACTCGCAAAGTATAGGGTGGTTCACTCCCAGAGTAGGGCAAGATTCAGTCAACAGGTTCGTGGGTGGCTCGTAGAAGAGAGTTTGAGGCTGTTCATTGTGTTGTTGTGCTTCAGTGAACTAATCGTAGTCGAGGGTAGATGACAAGGTGCTATCGCTTGAAAAATAATCTGCCACAATGTTGTCCATGCCTTTGGAGGTCGTTGGCATACCTCTGTAGTAAACTGGGCAATGTAGTCTAAATGTTGACGCCATTGGGGGTAAGTGTCCTTAGGTGTGTTTCGAATAGTGTCAGCAGGTGGGCAGTGATCAGTATAGATAATCAGGGGGAATCCTCCTATGCCATGTCTGAAGTAGCATACTGCTTTGTAGAGTAACAGTAACTCACTGTCATATGCAGATTACTTTCTTCATGATGGCAAGATCTTGCACGAAAAGAAACAGAGCAGCTGCTGCGTGCCCTCCAGTTCTTGTTGTAGCACAGCTTCAATAGTGCTGTTGCTCAAATGTGTCGTTATGATGAGGTGTGCGTTAGGGAGGTAGTGTGCCAGGGTGATGGCCTCGGTAATGCAGTCCTTAATACTTCCAAAAGTGGATTGTATCTCGTTCATCAACATGAGTTTGGATTTGTCAGTGGTAATATTGCCAGTGATGGCTTGTGTTAAGGGTGCTTGCTGGGAAGCTGCCTGTGGAAGGTGTCTTCTGCAGAAATTTATCATACCTAAGAACCAATGTAGTTCTTGCCAGCCTTGCAATGGAGTCAGTTGTTGAATAGCCTCTATACCGTTTGGTGTGAGACGATTGCCCGATGCATTAATAATGTGTACAAAGGTGAAGACTTCTCTGAATCAGAGTTAACATTTCACTTCATTGATTATGATGCCATTGTGAGAGAGGTTGTCAAAAACTTGTGTGAGATGTTTATTGTGAGATTCCTCATCCTGTGTGAAAATTAAAATGTTATCGAGATAGGCATAGGAGAATGCAAATTTGAAGAGTAAACCGTCAGTAAACCATTGCCATGTTTTTAAGTCCATACAGCATGAATGTAAGTTTGAACAGACCAAAAGGTGTGGCAATGCTTGTTTTGTAAATATAATCTGGATACTTGGGTACTTGTAAGTAACGCCACCCTACAGTCGATGACTCTAACAATAGAGATGTTTTCTAAATAATGAGTGAAGTCCTGGATGTTTGGTACTGGCTAGCTGCCCGTAATGATAGGAGCACGGAGGCTTTCAGACAGTCGTTCTTCCCGCGAACCATACGCGACTGGAACAGGAAAGGGAGGTAATGACAGTGGCACGTAAAGTGCCCTCCGCCACACACCGTTGGGTGGCTTGCGGAGTATGAATGTAGATGTAGATGTAGATGTAGATGTAGCATTGCGTATTCTGTAATCACCACACAACCTGAGAGACCATTCATCTTGGGGACCAATTTTGTGGGAGAAGCCCCCAGCTTATGGAGGGGCAAACTATCCCTGCTTTTAAGAGCTCATCTACTTCTACTTCGATGGCCATAAATAATTTGATGGTAGTCAAGATGGTCTGTGGCATCCTGGCAGGTTCAGGTGTGGTGGTGATCTTGTGGACTGTTATGTATGTAATGTCACACTGTCTGAATTGTTCTGGTGGGAGGGCACATGAAGACTCTGAGGCAGGTGGGTAAGCAAGTGGTGCAGTACTGACCTCTGTAGGAGTACCTGGAAGTATTGCTGTAAGCATCTCCATGGATGGTGGTAGAGATGTCGGCAAGCTGATGGCAAGAGGTGTAGCAGTTGATGTAACTGGTCAAGGTGTTGCCCTGTTGCATGGAGTTCTCACCTGACATCATTTTGGACGACATTGTTACCGTGTCACAGGTGAAAGTTCATTTCACGCATGTCGGAGTAGAGTTGTCAGACGTGTTGAATGTGACTGATGGTGTGGAGGTACTCTTGGAGGAGCTGTCGGATGTGTCCACGGGGAGCGGGAGTTGTCACAAGAAGTAAAGTCTGCCATTATGTTGGGTCTCCAAAAGGGGCAAGGCATGCCATTAGTCAGGCCCAAAACCAAGTGGAAGTGCTGAAGAAAGTCTGCACTGATAATCGGTTCTGCTACATTCGAAATGATAAAGTCAATTGTTCATTGAGGCCGAGGTCTAGTGTGTAGGCTTGTGAGTGTGGACTTGGATTGTGGAATTATTTGCTGCACGGAGTTGAATGAATGCACAGGATGGTGTTTGATCTGGAAAGGAGGATGCCGAGGTGCTGATCTCTGAGCCTGTGTCGATGAGGCGTGAATGGCCATTGATACGGTCACGTATAAAGTCTGTTATCGTCGAGGCATTGGGGCAGATGCAGCAGATCATTGCCGTCGGGATATCGAGGTGACTTAAAAATCCTGGATGGTCTAGTGCACCTCTGCACGATACCAACAAAAATGATTCTGTGCCAGCGTTACATCGAGATTGTCATTGCATTACTGAGTTACAGAAATGATGCAGTCGACCACATTCTGCAAAGGCCTGGGTTTGTTGATGTCGCACGTAGGTCATCGCTGTGGCTGGGCGCAGTGACATCAGCATCACCAGAGGTCAGATGGGGTCAGCTTGGCTCGTAGTTGGCTGTCCATTCCTTGTACTGCCACTGAAGTTGCAAGTCACACTTACCAGTATTATTGATGTACTGTCTGTGTTGTATGATTGACTGTATTTGATCAGCAAGCATACGGTACGTGTCCAGGAGTTCATTTTCATGTGTGACCATTGCTAGTTGGACTTGTACAGGGAATTTCACAACTCGTAGACTCCATACATGTGGTCGTTCATAAGATGGGTGTCAAGTTGTTTGTGGAGACAACGTCATAGTTGCAATGGGGTCTTGTCACTTAAAACTTCATCGTATATAACCTGATAGATTTGTTCCTCCAGGCTATTGGTGAGGTGCCAGAGTAGAGCAGCTTCAACCATCTCGTATTTATTGTCACCTGGGGAGGGGGGGGGGGGGTGAGGATGATATCACTTGTTGTCTCTGTAAGTACCCCCTAGTGGCGTAATAAAGTGATCAATTTACTACCATAGCTGATGACATCACTCAATGAGAAGATATTGTCTGTGATGATAAATGACAAAGTAGGTTGGTCTGACCAGAAAGGTGATAGTTTGAAGTGTGTCCTGTGGCCCAGAGATAGTCAGGGCAATGTTCATAGTGGTAGGACAGCCGTACACAGCATGACATGATGTGTTGGAGGGAGTCAGTGGGCAAGGCAGTGCAGCTGGTTGCATGAGTTTGAGTGATCATGTTCATGTGCTCTTAGAAAGCAGTTAAGCATGAGTACAACCAGGTGGATTGCCGTGGCTCAGGTTTAGCTTGATTTACAAAGGGAACAGGGTCCCTTGTGAGATTATGAGGCACATTGTTTATCATCTTCCATTGTTCTGTGGTGTTACACATTAATGTTGCACTGTCCATGAGAGTGCAACTGCCATTTTTTTATGAAATGAGCTGCACGTATTGTGTTATCCGTAATGGTTTACATCATGGTTTGAGAATCTTTGTCAACAAGCAAAAACTGTGTAGCACAATGTGGGCACACCAGTAACATTTTGTTGTGCAGTAGTCTGGAATGTTGAAATTTGCTTGCAATCATGCTCATTGAGGTCACCAATGTGGATTCACAAAGTATAGGAGACAATTACAATGAATAATAACCTGATCCAAATACTCTGTATAAAACTGTTATTGATGATATAAACATGTACTATAGAGGGAGCTGAACGTGACAGTCATTGGACCAATTGCTGGTCAAATAGTTTCTTGCATGGGACCCACGTCGACTACCAGTGATGTTACTTTGCAGAGCAGTGTTCCCACATGTTGTGTTGAGTGAAACATTAATCCCACTTAATTGCAAGTTCCTGGTTTGAAAAACATGCTCCACTATTGGCCATTTATTAATTTGTTCCTTTTATGTTTGGCTGAGGGAATGTTGATACATTGGAACCACATCTATAAATTCAGGGGTCCCTTGAGCTTTTGATGCAGTTACAAATTTATCTCTGAAGCTGTCTCCCACAGTCTGAATAGTTTTATATATTAACCACTGCCTGTCAGCCAAGAAGTTTTAACTGGAACATATCCACAGTACTGACTAGTAGAACCATAAAATAAATAAAGTAATTAAGAGTAAAAGTAATACTGTAAAAGTGAGACAGTTTTCATCAAATTCCACATGGTGTGGGATAGGGTTTAAGCCCCCAATTACATGAGCTGTGGTACCTTAAGAAAAATGTGTCTCAGTTAAATGTTCAGTAACCATAAGCATAAAAATTCCATGCATAATATATTAGCCAAAAACAAAGCATTATTACTGAAGTTATCACATGTCAAAACATCATTCCACTTTTATGTAATAAACTTGAACATGAAAACAAAATAACCTCAAACTACATATTAATATTAAAACTGAACTGCAACAGTTAAACATTTTGCCTAGATACAGGGTGGCTGCAATTAAACTTTTATTACTTGTGGAGGTGCAGGCAGAAACGTATTTACCAATTGGGCACTCAACTTTATATAAATAATGTTCAGACTGTGCACTGCAGGACATATATAGTTAGTTGTGTTAGTGTCATGACTTACCATTAGGTGCCAGTGATAGTACAGTGACGTAGGGATGAAACTCGAGCACCAGTGTGTGTTACAGCTGCAGATAGTCAACATGGGCGTGGACAAATTGAGCAGAGCTTTACTCATGAAGCTGTTTTATCAAAACAATAGCAGTAGTGCAGCTGCTCTTCATGAATATCAATGCATTGAAAGAATACAGAAAGGTCCTCTTTCCACACCGAAGTTGGAGAACATGATTCAAAAGTTTGATTTAATTTGTGATTGGGGAATTACTCCTGGGAGAGGCAGATGGCCAGTTGCATCACAGATTGTTGAAGAAGTTACTGATGCCATGGCTGAGAATGCTGAATGCAATTCGGGATCTTCAAGCAGTACATGAGCTGTGTCACGACAGTTGAACATTCCACGGTCCACCATTTAGAAAGAGCTGTGAACAGTTTTGAAACAGAATCTCTAGTGTGATTTCAGGCTGTTGTGGATGCAAACAGTATTACATTGAGCAATTTGGACACAAACAACAAATGGTACCCTCCCATGTGGAAACTAAAGTGTGTTTTTTTCAGTGATTTATTCATTATTTCTCTTCAGCATCTCTTTAAAAATGTTTCCACAAAGTTTCATTATTATATAATCACTCATTTTTCATGGGTGCCCTCTCAAGTAGAAAAAATTTAATTATAATCACCCTGTTTAACTCTCACTCAAACCATAAAACCCACAGGGAGTAACCCCAACAGGATTAAATGTAGCAAGTGAAGCTCAAATACTCACTTTCAGGTAAGGATGATTACGACAAACCGTGGCAGAGACAAATTTTGTTTACTGCAATAAGTAATTGTTACAGGGAGATTACATACTGATCAGCTTATGAGAAAAATGTTCATTGCATTTTGTAATGTGTAAAATCAAACAAGCCTATATTCTAAATTAAATAATAATTGACCTCTATATTATTTTAAACCAGTAGTACAAGCAACAGGCATATGAAAGGTCCTAGGTACATTCTCTGACATTGGATCAGTTTTTCCTATTTTTTGCTGTATCCTTTAAAGTTTTATCTATCATGTCTTCCCTTTCCAAACCCCTGTTAAATGAGTTAGAGATAGTTTGATTAATTCATGTCATTGCATCTCTGAGGACACAGTCATGATTTGGTATATAGGTTGAGCCCAGCTGGAAGAAGATTGCTTGAAGCTGCATGTGTGTCTTGAGCATGATGGCTGGTCCTAGGTATAGAATGAACCATCCTGAGGCAATTAATGGTTGTGGTCATGCAACTGGCTTGATGTAAGTTCTGTAGTGTTCTGTAGTATATTGTTGCATGGAAAGTGCATGTATTATTTTGTATAATCTAGTCATTCTGTCACACATCTTGATCTGGGGCAAATATTTTTGAAGCACACTGTCTTGTAAAAAATACAGTTGAAATACACACACACACAGTCAGGAAAGTTAAGCACCTAGTAGGAGAGGAGGAAGTGAAATGAAACTTCACAGATTGAGAGGTTATTGGGTTTTATTTCAGTCACTACAAAACAAAGTTAAATATTTAACAAAATTGGCAGTGTAAGCACATAGCAGGACCATTATCATGTGTTACACCTTGTTATCTGTTAGTCTTGGACATGTGCACTGGTATAATAGGAAAGGTATCTCACAGCCATAGCATCTTGTCCTGAGGTAAGTTGGCTCACTACTGTTATAAATGGCCCTGGATACTGGAACTGGGATTGAGCTGATCCCTGTGCTGATTGCATGTGTTTTCTATTGGGTACAGTTCTTGTTGGCCAAGAATACCTCAACAACACACAGGCCATATGTAGTTGTGGTGTTGTTCTTTTGAGAGGGGGCATCTGGATACTGTCTCATGAGGCAGCCACAGGACAATCCCCATGTATTGCACATGAGGGCCCAGGATATTTGTGACTTACTGCCAAAAGAGTTCCTCAAATCACCACCAGAGGTGATCCAAATTTGCACATGACAGCATTCCACAGCATGATGCTAGGGGTAGTATCGGTGCGTCTCTCCAAAACACTGACACAACATATTCTTCCCTCTCAGCAACGCCATACATGCAGTCTGAGGCTGTTGTTAATTTAAAATTAATATTTATACAGTTGCTGACAGGGCCACAAAATGTTGAAAATATTAAAAGCAGCCATGTGTGCTGTGGTGTTAAAGGTAGCCTGCTTTTTGGACAGAGTTTCAGCAGCTTGGCGTTTGATGGTCCCCAGTCAGTGATTAAGGATGACACAGAATGTCTTAATAAGTCCTTTAATTTTGTTGAAGTGACAGATACAGAGGTCCAGGGGATACATTGTGAATTGACACTTGGTTTACCAGAGATTCAGTGACATGTTTGCTTCATCTCGAATTCACATTCAGTCTGACAGTGAGCAAACACTGTATCCAAACACCCCACATGCCTGTGTATTGCACACCTTGAACAACTGACCACATGTAGATCCAAAACGAACCCATTTCAAACTCTCCCAGATGATGATAAGATTGTCTCGTGCAAGCACATGGCATTATCTGTAATCTTTCACAATTCTCACTAACGACCTGATAAATTGCATGCCCATTACTTAACTTGTAATTGATAACATGGTCACATAGTGACCTATAACATCCTCTGGTGATTATTCTAGCCACCATAAATGTTTAACAACAAAAACAATATATTTTTGACAAAATAATTTAATTGGAGAGAGAAAAAATCTACTCACCAAGTGCCGGCAGAACACACGCATAAAAGAGGGTTGTAATTAGGCAAGCTTTCAGAGCCAGTGGATCCTTCTTCAGGCAGAAGGGTTGAAGGGGAAGGAAGAGAGGTGAAGGAAAAGGACTGGAGAGGTCTAGGAAAATGTGTAGTTTTGGGGAAAGTTACCTGGAAATGCGGGTCAGGGTAGACTTACCTCACGGGATGATAAGGAAAGACCCCTCTTCCTTCCTCTTCAACCCTTCTGCCTGAAGAAGGAGGCACTGGCTCCGAAATCTTGCCTAATTACAATCCTCTTCCATGTGTGTTCTGCCGCTGCTTGGTGAGTAGAATTTTTTATCTATCCAATTAAATTATTTCATCATAAATGTATGCAACATTCACAGAGCTGTGTGTGTATGGAGTTATGCATGCATTTAACCATTCTGCAAATATAATACTTACTGTACAAGCTACAATATGATGCATGTCGGAGGGTATCTTACACCACTACTAACACATCCCTTCCTTGTTCCACTTTCAAAAGGAGTGAGGGAAAAAATGACTGTCTAAATGCCTCCTTATGAGCCCTAATTTCTCTTATCTTGCCTTCATGGTCCTTATAAAAAATGTATGTTGGCAGCAGTAGAATAATCCTGCACTAAGCTGCAAATGGTGTTTCTCTCAATTTTCTCAATACTGTTCTGCAAAAAGAATGTCCTCTGCCTCCAAGGGATTCCAACGAGATTTCACAAAATATTTTCATAACACTCATTTTTTGATGGAACTTACTGGTAATAAATCTAGCTGCCTGCCTCTGAATTTCTTTGATGTCTTGTTTTCATCTGATCTGGTGGGGACCCCAAACACTTGAGAAGTACTCAGAAATGAGTCTCACTAGTGATGTATAAGCAGTTCTCCTTTGTAGATGAGCTACAATTTCCTAAAATACTCTCAGTAAACTGAAATCTACCACTCACCTTCCCTACTACCAACCTTACGTGTTCATTCCATTTCATATCACTTGACAACATTATGCGTAGACAGTTAATCATTGTGACTACGTCAATGAACACACAAGCAATACGGCACTTGAACATTACTCATTTGTATTAACTTAAATTTTTCTGCATTTAGAGCAAGCTGCTATTGATCTCAGCAAATATAAATTCTATGTAAGTCATCTTGTACTCTCATACAGTCATATATTAATGATGATGATGATGACGATGACACTTTTTGAATGCTACATCATCATCAGCAATGCAGACTCTTCTCGCCCTATCCATCTCATAGCATTTATAGATCTAGATAACAAAAGCAATCCATCACACTTCCCTGGGGCAACTTTGATGGTACCCTCGTCCCCAATGAACACTGACCGTCCAGGACAATGTACTGGATTCTATAACTTAATAAGTCTTCAAGCCACTAGCATGCCTGGGAGTAACAGACTTTCATTAACAGCCTGCAGTGGGGCACTGTGTCAAACACTTTCTGAAATCTAGGAATATGGAATGTGCCTGATTCCCTTCATCCATGGTTTCCAGGACATCATGTAAGAACAGGGCATACTGAGCTCCTCGCAAGGTGTGCTTTCTAAATCCATGGTGACTAATGAATAGAAGCTTTCCTGTCTTAAGGAAATTTGTTATATTTGAACATAGAATATGTTCAATAATTCTGTAGCAAACCTCTGTTAACATCATAGGTCTGTAATTTTGTATGTCCATTACATTATTTTGCCCTTCTTTTATACAGGATTCACCTGCACTTTTTTACTGTCACTTGAGGCTTTCGACTGGGCAAGAGATTCTTGATAAAAGCAAGATGAGTAAGGGGCCAGTGCCAAAGAGTACTCTCTTTGAAACTTAATCGGGATTTCATCTATATCTGGTGACTTATTTGTTTTCAACTCTTTCAGTTGCTTCTCAGTGTCAGGAATGCCTGTTACTGTTTCCCCCTTACAGAGCCTGTGTGAAGTCAAATGATGATATGTCCATATGGGCATCTGGCATGAGTCATTTTTTAATGCAAAATTTAAAATTTCAGCTTCCCTTTTGCTGTCTTCTGTTGTGATACCAAACTGGTTGATGAGTGAATATGAAGAATCCTTTGACCTGTTTCACAATTTTACGTAGGACCAGAATTCTAGCAAGCTCATTTGGTAATGTACAATGGTGGAAATTGTTGTATGATTTGCACATCGATCATTTTATAGATGCACAATTTCTTCTAACTTTTGCCTGTCGACTTTTCCATGTCCTTTTTTGGAGTGAGATACAGTCTCTGCTTCCTCGGTATTTTCTTAATTTTGTTATTAAATGATGGTGAGTCGTATCTATTGTTCATACATTTGGTTGGCAGCTAGCTCTCCAGAACATAATTTACAGTCAGTTAATACTTGAACCTTAATTCCTGTGTGCCCATCATATTTGAACTAAATGATTCATTGTCAAAGTAGGATACTTATAACTGCTTATGTGATATTTCCAGTATTAGATCCATCTTATTCTTCTTGATGGACTTTATGAACTTAGTAATCATAATCGCTATGACAACATGGCAAGTGCTAATCCTCATCTCCATTCCTCCCAAGTTCTTAACTTTGTCAGCAAGTGTGCATCATACTAAAATTAAAAGGAATATGCCATAATTCTGGAAACAAACTCTAAGACTAATGGTATTCAACACTTACTGAAGAAGAAGAAATTGTTCTACTCACCTTTTTAGTGTTATTTTTCTTGTATTATTGAGCTGAAATTGTGCTCAAGAGCAAGATTCCAGCATATAACAGTAGTTCCTTACAGAAACTGTCACACTTTTCTCCTCTGTAGAGCTTTCTATTCATTTTACTAGTATTTGTAAAGCACCTTAAGAGGAGGTGTGTGGATATGGAAGTGTCCCCATCATAACAAGGTTTCACAAGATTTTGGGATTGCATCTGAATAATGTTGACTTCTTGCTTGGTATTTCAGCTGACCACCTGGATACCATCTTCAGGTCAACTTTATGGCTGGAGATTACTTGCTACATTTATTCAAAAAACTGGTGCAATGTTCCATGCATACAGATCTTGGCTGTAGCATCGCCCACTGTAGAATTTCACACTCAATTAAACAGTGCTGCATCTTAGATGCACCAGCACATGTGTAGCTGTGTCATTATGCTTGCTTTCTGTCAAACTGTGTGCATGTGGCCTTTGAATTTTGTAATGAAATTGATAAAATTAATTGTCATGGATGAAATTTTATTTCTGTGAATGAATGAAGGAAATGGCTATGTCCCATGCCTTATCCAGTTGAAGGCTGCCACCCTAGTTAATAAGTACTTCTGCCATTTCATTTTAAAATATATTGTGCCAGAAAGAATGTGCTCAATCTAAATTTGAGGACAAGATGTTAAGAGTTATACTTTTCACACTAAATAATATAATTTGAATTATGTAAAAAACAAAAATAATCAAACATTGCAACAAGTAAAGACAAACTTACAATACCTGCATGTGTTCATTTCTGCCATCGCATTGTCGTGATGCAAAGTCTGGTTGTTTGTGATGTCTTCCCTGATGCATTCCACCCGGTCCCACAAGATGAGGATTTAAATGTAAAACAGGCCATTAACTATTTGTCCTTAAAACACACATTCAGTGTGACTCATACCTTTCTTGGATGAGATGATGTTGCCTGTGCCACTCTGTGCTTTGTCATGTTGATTTGGGATTGACTAAAAAAATCCAGGACTCTTCATGTGTCGCTACTCTACCCAAAAAATTAGGGCCGCTTTCATGGTATTCCAGCAACCTGTGACAATGCAGCCCATAGATTTCCTTCTGTTCATAGGTCATACTTTTTGGAAGCATCTTTGTGTGCACCTTTCTCATGTTTAATTCATCTCTGCTGTTTATGCTTAAGTGTGGAAACCTGTTTACATTTTTTTTTGCACTTTTTCTCATTTTGGTGCGTTTGGGATGTTGACAGACTCCCAAAGCACTTATTGCCATCAACATTTTCTCGGCCCTCTGGAAACATCTTGTGCCACTTCTACCTTCGTGACTAGGACATGAGTTCCTCCTCAAAGGCTTCCCTGATTGGGCCCATCATCTCAGAACCTTTGCATATTTCTAATTGATTTATCACTGCACCTTGAATCTTGATGCATCACTAAAATGCATTATGTGCAAAACAGGATTGTCATTATGTCACTGCCAGAGGTGACTGAGCCAAGTCGCTTTCATTAGCCAAGACCTGGCAGCACTATCTCCACTGAAAACTGTGTCAATCTCTAGTCCTCCTTGATCACCAGAGAATTTTATTCTCAAAATTTTTGGGACAAATCTGTAAAATTTGGGAGAAGGAAACAATATTTTGAAAATTTTAGTGCTAGTTACACTACTTAACATTTTAACCAACATACAGACAAACGAACTTCCATATTCTTCCAGGTACCCAGACTCAACTGTATTGGTGACAGCCAAACTTGCTGCAGCTGATTCATAGCAAACAGTTAATGTCTTAGTGACATAAGGTCTTGTATCATGGAAGTTCAAACAAACAAAATAGATATTTACAGTCTTACGCGAAATGATGTACTGTTAGGATCTCTCTGGATAACAAATAAAGGTGAAATCAAAACAGATAACTTAATCAAGAAATCCAGTCCAACACGTTTTGCACTTAGAAATATCTGTTATTGCATTGAGTTAAGGCAAGGGTGCTGTTTTATATTCCATACTTTAATTACCTGTTGTGATACATAATTTTCTTCTAAGGGCAATGTAATTAAAGCAAAAATTAGTTCTAAGAAGGTTGTAAAAAAAGTAGGTAGCCATATTTGTCAGTGGTCTCTTAGAGGATCATTCCATTTTTATATTTGTTGCCCAGCATAATCACTCCTTAATGGTACTTATGCCTTGTAATAAAAATTAGTTTCAGCCGTACCGTGATCTACATGATTAGGATATAACACACTGTGCCTCTTTACCTAGCATTCCAAATAGAGTTTTGTATTTTGATGAAAAAGACATTAATAAGATTTGGCAGACATAATTTTTATGTTGAAAATCTCTGAAAATTAATTATATTAAATAGCAAATCAGATTATATGATTATCTAGATCCCTAGCGACATGACAAGTAACAACACTCATTGTTAAATAAAAATCTGTTCGTACAATGTGTAGATAGCTGCATACATAGTCAATTATCAGTGCACTTGTGTAAATTAAGCAAACAGAAGTAGATAAAGCAGCAGCTGTGTAATAAAATTGAGGAAACCACAGATTTATCAAAGTAGTAGCTTTCCAGGTAAAGTTGTGTTAGTTCGTGGTGTGAATAGTGACAACTAGTTCCCTCTTGTAATGTGTACTGTAACCTGTTCCATGTCCCATGTCCTTGAAGGTTTTCCTTTATGATGGTGTCTGTGGAATTTGACAGGTGGGTGGGTGGGTGGGTGGGTTAAGTAAGTGTATTAATGCATCAAGTGTCTTCCTCTGAATATTCAAATTGAGGTACATAAATAGGTGGGTGTTTAGTAGGAGTCACTGTGCTTTATCAACATAAATGCATATTATATGACCACAAAAGGCTTCCGTATGGTGACCAGGTACAGTTTACTGTTAAGAGATCTTCTGTTCTAACCATTTTCTTTTGCTATACCTAAAGTCCTTTTTGGGTTCTTTCTTTTTTGAAATTCCAATTTATTGTTTGAGCATTTCCTGCTAGCAAGCATTCTAGTCAAATGGATCCCTATAGTTAACAAATACACCTGTTGTATCTAGACTTAAACTTTTCTGTTTTCCAAATTTCCTCATTATTGCACATTCAAGATCCATAGCATTAATAAATGAAAAACTTAAAAGTTGCTTTACACAGCCTACAGGTTTCACATTTGCCCCAAAACTTGCAGGGCTAAATTTAAAACAACAATGACCAGATTTCTGCCATGATTTCTGTAGTGGAGTGTTTGGGAGAAAGAGCTGAAACTGCTTGGGTATTAGTGAAAGTTTTGGTACTAGAGAAGCATAATTTTCGGTTAAAAATCATTGATAAGAGCTGTGACTGTGTCAACAGTGACAGCTCCAGTATTTGACAGTTGATACTTTCCAAAATATATTTATCTGTCATTTGTATACTATAAGCAAAAACTATTACTATCAAACTTTTCATTTTTTGAACATTATTTACACTGTGTAAAAATTATTATGAGGGATGGAGAAAGGGAGAGCAAGAGAGAGAATTCAAAGAAGTGTTTTTCCACGTACAGGGTGGACCACATCTGGGACAAACTTTCAGAGGAGTTGTATGGATCAAAACAAGAAGAAAAATACCTTTAAACATAGCCTCTTAAAATGCTTACCTTAATAGCTATGAGTATTTCTTCAGTAGAAGAGATGTATTTCATAGTAACAAAGATGAACAGGTGCTCACAACTCTAAAGGTGTGCATTTTGGGGCCCATATTTACTAGACTGTTTTTCTTGTTTTCATCCATACAACCGCATCTGGAAGTGTGTCAGTGGATTTCTGATTCACCAAGTACATTGAGGTGGGGATGACAGTTAAAATCCCTATCCAACCATCCTGATGTAGGTTTTCTGCGATTTCCCTGAATCGATCTAGGCAAATGCTCGTTCCTTTGAAAAAGAGACGTGGCTGATTTACTTCCTCATCCTATTGTAATCCAGTCTTGTGCTCCATCTCTAATGACAACACTGTGGAAGGGACATTACACTCTAACCTTCCTTCCTTCCTTCTGTATGTAATATGAGACACAAGAACTTTATCAAAACATCATGCTACAAGAAAGGATACTTATGATGATTACTAGTTTGTTCAGTTCATAAGATTACTGGAAGAAATATGCTACCCGTTGACATGCTGTGCATGAATAACAAAAAAAAAAAATCTGATATTAAATAGAACCAGCATACTTAATACCTGCAAACAAGCAAAACTATGTTCATGGAGATATTTTTTTAAAAATATTTATTTTCATGTGTGTTTTAGAATCTACAACAGAGCTTATTGAGGGCACATATGGTTCTGTGAATGCACAGCTCATATATGGAGTGTTCACAACACCCCCTAACAGCATTAGTGGCTCAGCCGTGTGTGCCTTCTCACTCCAAGACATCACTGATACCTTTGAAGGAAACTTCAAGGAGCAGGCTGAGTTGAACTCCAACTGGCTGCCTGTACAAAGTGCCAAGGTAAGAATATAATATGTACAACATGACATACTTCATGGCAGTTACATGGATAATCTTCATTTCCATTTAATTTGAATGTATACTGTCAATAATTCCTATTTCTGAGAACAGAGAGACTGCTGTCTTGCATTAGTATTTGTCTATCTTTCCATAATTTTTAACAGGAAAAAGAAACAATGGGGAAAGAACCTGCTTATTTTTCTCAGAGTAAAATATAATCTGTGCTTGTAATAAGACTGTTCACTTAAGCCTGTCTCACACAGAGTAAGGTTCTTTGTAAGTTGCTAGATGGTGTGCATGACTGCCAGCTAGCAGTTAGGTGTGATGGCTACTTCGTATGCTGAACCTCTCACACGGTGTGCGATTCGGCACGGAAGCTAGCTGGCTGGGACTCCATGAATGGCAAGGCATGCAAGCTGCCTGAACTGCAATCTTTCTCAAAAGATTGTAAAGAAACTATTTGGTAAAAAATTTAAGTCTTGACATCTTATAGCTTCATTAGTAGCTTCACGATTGACTGCCTGTCATTTCATTAATGGTCGTATTTCTTGTGATATTTTAGGAGTAAGTAAACTACCACAAGAGTTTCAGAAAGTTTGCAGTGAAAAACAGAGATTGCTTTTAATTTCCTTTAGATCATATATTGCTGTGTATGAAATGTAGCTATTATATTGAATGTTTCTCTGAACTTTGAAGGATATTGTGATCTATTACCAATCTCAAGAAAATGAATCATATATAAACCACTTCATCCGAAACTCTCACGCCAATGAGAAAGCTAGAATGAAATATTCACAAAATTCCTCCTATCTTATAAATGGTTTCAGATATTGAAACAAGATTTTGGCAAGTGACACTACACTAAGAGGAGAGTATTTCACCATATGATTAATATACAAAACTTCCATATCTACACTTATATTCTAGTGACTGCCAGTGAAATGGTCTAATATTTAAGCCTCATTAATAGATGGTGAAATGAGAATTATTGTGGATTTGGAACAACATGTGGTGGAATTATAGATTAGTTTTATACTGACAAAAGGAATTTTCATAAACCATTGACATGTCTTTACATAAGTTGCTCTTTTATGATTGTGTAGCAATTTCAACTGTATTAGAATGTTAGTGAGGTGAGTATTTACAAATTCAGCTGTGTTTTGGTGAAAGATGCAGATTTGACCATGGCAACTAGGAAACTTAACATATTGCTCAAAACTTGCCACCAATAACACGTATCTAACAAAACTTAAATGGAATAAGAAGTCTAGCGAAAATAAATAAATACTTCTATTGAATATTTTTGTGTAACCCTACATCCCAGTGTAGTTTTAATAATGAACAAACGATGTGGTCTGGAGGTGACCAAAGAATTTCATTTCTGTATCTCTATGATCATCTGAGAAATATGAAAACATTTAAATTTGTAAAATCCAACCTATCAATATCTTTGACAGACAAAAAGATGTTTGTGGTGAAAAAGTACAATCCCTCATTCTGTATAGGGATAGGGAAAAAAGAGGGAATGATATGTGCTTTTAATTGTTTTCATATTTATTAGGTTATTGTGATACAGAAATAAAATACATTGCCCAGTTTCAATACATACCATTCATTATTAAAAATACCCCGGTGTATTGGATTTTGCCAAAATATTGACAGAAGTAGCAATTTATTTTCTCCAGACTTATCATGACCTGTATTTTTCTTCAGAGAAACGTTATCAGTGATGAGATTTGAGTAAAATGTAAGACACCTTGTTGCCACATTAACCAGTTTCTTTTGCCAAAATACAACTGTGTTTATAAATATTCATCTCACTGAAATTCTAAAGCAGTCGATAGTGCTACAGAATCATAAAAGAGCAAATTATGTAAAGACATGTCAATAGTTAATGTAAATGCCCATTCTCAGTATAAAAATGAATTGTAATTTCTTCACATATGTTGTTCCATACCCACAGTAATACTCGTTTCATCAGCTATTGATGTTATTTAAACCTTACATCATTTCAGTGAAAAAATCTTTAGCCACTTGAATGTCACGATAGATACGGCAGTTCTGCATATTAATCATATGGCAAAACGCTCTCCTCTTTGCACTTAGCATTTGCCATATCGTTTTGATATCATTTACGATACATGAGGAATTTTGTGAATATTTCATCCTGGCTTTTTCACCGGCTCGTGAAATTGGGCAAAATGCTTTATATATATGATCCATTTTCTCGAGATTGGTAATAGATAGCAATATGTTCAAAGTTAAAGAAAAATTTAATATTTAGCTGCATTTCTTACGCAGCAAAATATGACCTAACATGTGCCAAACACAAATTCATAGCGACCTCTATTTTTCACTGCAAACTTTCTGAAATTCTTGGAACAGTTTACTTAATCCTAAAATATCACAGTACGTATGATCATTAACGAGATGATAGGCAGTTCATCATGAAGCTGATGAGTGAAGCTATAAGATGTGAGAGAATCAAATTTTTTTACTGAATATTTTCTCTACAATTGTTTGAAAAAAATCGTAGGTCGGCCGATGGGCACAAGATGTTCTGTTTGGTCTTGAAAGTGAACTGGCATTGTCTCAGAGGTCCTGCCCTGTAGGTTGCCAAACGGGGGTCCCACCTGGCAAGTGCAGGTAGCATGCAGGGAACCTGACTAAGCCTCACAAGAAAAATAGCACCATACCTATCATGGAAACATGTAGGGAGCCATTGCATGAGCCAACAAGTAAAATTGCAGCAAATTTTACTCTGTTTGAAATGGGCTTTAGTCAACTGATGACAGAAATATCAAGAATAGAAACAACTTACTTAACCACTAATTTTAGATGAATGGTGGGTAATGCGAAGGCATGCAATAAACCTCTTTTGCAGCCATTCCAACATCCTTGCTTTGGTGTCCTTGCTTTGGTGTCATATTGTGTGGATGTTCTGTCCACCCATCTGTAATGGCATGGAACATTGTCCCTCATGACTGACTGTCCTTTGGGAAAACTATATTTACAAACCACCTTTCAAAGTTTCCAGAATTCTTTTAACCACTGTAATCACCTTTTGTGAATTTAGTCATGAGTTTTAATTGAGCCCCTAGAGGAGATTCCCCACCCCATGATGGCAACATCATCAGCCATCAGCCAAAATTTATCTGGCTTTCCAAGTTTCATCCAGATAGAATATTTCTGTTGCTACTTCTTAAAATGTTTAATTCCTACAAAGAAATGAAACTACCAATTGACAATATCTCCATACTCTAGCAGTAAAAACCTCTTATTATTCACTTTTTTTGTGTGAATTCCGTGGACAGAAAAATATTCTGGAGATGTAATTCCCTAGTCCAGTCAATCTTTTTCTTGAGTATTTGTCAAAGATTTTGTAGTCTGGGAGCAATCTCCTGCACCAAGGTGAAGCGTTCAGTTGGATTTTCCTGGTAGATCTTGGCCCCAGTGAGAGATTTTTAAAAATGTCAGAAAATAAGATTGCACTCTTTACAGAATGGATGGTTACAAGTAACAAGGAGAGGTTCTCAGACGTAAGATCAACCTTCTGAAAACACCTTACGGCAATTTATGTTATAGTCCCAGGTATCACACTATGCAGCCACAATTAATTGAATAAAAATAATGACAGTCATTTCTATTATTGTGTGAAAGTGTGAAAGAAAAACTGACAAGTGACAGGACTCATACCAATGACCTTCTGCATGACAGCCAAGTATATTAACTACTATGCTGCATAGGAGTGTCTAAAAACAAGTTTGGTATTGCAGCTTTAGGCACCTCCTGGATGACAAGAAATTCCTTTACCCACACAAACAAAAGGACCACTTGAAGTAATCCAGACAAAGGAGAGGGTAGTTTCAAAAGTACTGTCAAACTGAAAAATTTGAATAGAAATTTACATATTTTTACCATGAGCTTTTGGTGATTTCCCAGGATTATCTTTACAAAATTTGCGAACTCTTCTCACAGTGTTGGAGTATGTGTCTTTGTTGATCTTATCAGTTGAGAGAGAAGGTCGAGCAACTCTTTATTTTTGCTTTCTTGGTCACATCATTTAATGACATTATTAATTATTTTTCATGCTCTACTCCTTAATGTACTGCCCATTGTCCTTCTCCAAGGAGTGGAAGGAGTATCTAGCATTTCCCCTGATAGGCCAGCAACTGCTTCATCTCTCATCAAGAGATGTATTACTTTACTATGCAATACAGTACTACACAATAGTCACTTTGCAATGGCTACATATACAAAGTTCTGTATTAGATCACTGAGGTTGGTTGCAACCAGACACAGAACATGACTGGACTGATGTCAACTGACTTCCAATGATTCGGAACTAGGGAGAAAGACTTTGTGGCTTCTATGTTAATGGTTTAATGTATTCAGTTTTTGTTCTTTTGTTGTGCATTGTTATGCAAAGCAATTCTTTTTTTATGTGTCTTTTTATCACACTAGTGTTTTTAAAATTTCACACCAGACTATGTTGTTAACTTGTTGTTACATCACATATATATATACTAGATGTTTAGATTCAGTTTGGTAGTCCTGTGTACTAACATAATAACATTCACAAAACACTAAGTTTTGTGCTTGAGCCAAAATGTGCTTAGTCCATTTGCGTGTGTTCTCTAGGTGCCTGACCCACGTCCTGGACAGTGTGTCAACGACTCACGAACACTTCCTGATCTCACGCTTAATTTTATCAAGACACATTCTCTAATGGATGAGTCAGTGCCTTCATTCTTTGGCCAGCCTGTTGTTATAAGGACTAGCTTCCAGTAAGTATAATTGCTGCTTACCAGTATTAGTTATGTATAGTGTTTGTTATATATCGAGAACATTCTAGAATTCTCTTTGCATTTCCTCCTAGTTTTCTTTTGAAGCTCTAGGCAGTAGAGGTTTCATAACTATTCAAGAGTTAATTTTCAGTATATTTCCAACAAGAAAGTAATTTCATTTTGCTTTTAGGAATACACAGGTCTCATTAGAGTACGCTAAGTCTGTACAAGGTGTAAAAAATTAAATACCTTGGATTCATATGAAATTAAATGTTACATGTTGTTTAACACTCCCTCTCTGTCTGCCAGATTTTCTCAAAAGCCAGTTGAATTACAAACACACAAGTTATCCAGAAACTGGTAGTTATAAGCATGTGGTGATAAGTGGCACAAATAATGAAGCTGTCTGTTTAAATGAACTTAATTTTCAAACAAGTCACTAACAGCCACAATTTTTTGTCATCAAGTATAGCTTTATTTTTGTAAAATGTTTTGATGTATGACCTCTTGTCTGAAAAATGACAATACAAAAACATTTTATTTTAATGTTTCACAAACACAACATCAAAATTCCCACCAACCAATTTTTATTCTGCTTCTCCATGAAGCGATACAGCAAGACACTGCATGAAGCAGTGATCAGTGCAATCACATTTAACCACACACTACATTTAAGCACAGTCTAACAGGTGAGCATACAATTGTCAAGTAGTCTGTTAGTGGGGCCTAGCGCGTGGCTTACATAAGGCTGTTTTGCACACGGTGCAGTGCTTGCTGCACTGTGTGTGCTGATGCACAGTGACCTATTTAGGTCGACAGTGTAGGCATGCGCTATTTGATTGTGCACGCTCATTGTGTAGGGTTACAGTGCTCCTTCCCCCTCTGAGAAAAATGTTTACTGTGGAGATGTCCACATCTTCATCGGAAGGGAGTGACTGCTAGAGCAAGTATTGTGCCATCACAGGAGAATATGGTCTGAAATGACACATGCAGGGACATGTTTAGTGCTCGCAGCACCACAGAAGACCATAAGGGAGCATCAGTGTTAGAGACAGCAGAGAAAATAGCTGTTGCGACAGCATGGGCTGCAGAGATAGAGGTGGCTCAGTGCTTCCTGCTCCACCCGGTGATGGCGGCAGAATGGAGGCAGCACAGGAACTGGAGGGGGCACGGGATACACTGTGGGGTCCAGCAAAGACCTCGGAGGTGGCCACAGGATTGAAGGGCTCTGTGGTGCGCTGTTGGTTAAGTGTGGGTGGAGCTGCTCGTAGTGTCGTGACACTAAGCCATCAGAGATGCATACGATGCAGAGGTGGCAGTCTCGGCAGTCGTGGACAGTTGCTCGTATCCACTTAGGGTGCCAGCCAAATCGTTGGGCTCAGACAGCAGAGCCCAAACTGAATCACTGTGAGGAGGACGCTGGTGGGCTGCCAGGCAGTGGTTGTAGCAGATGGAGTAGTGTATGGGGTTGGCAGCCATTAAGCAGATCCACTGGACTATGGTTACTAACTGGAGTGAAACTACATGAACCTGAGAACTTATCGAGGGCTTCCTTGGGAGAAGATCGAGTGATATATTTTTTCATCTGAATTTTGAATGTAGGGACCAGCCTCACCTTTGGACTGGGAATGAAAGGAAGGGGCTCTAACGTGGTGGATGCCACTCTTTGTACAAAAATCTTGAGGTACAAACAGTGGGCCATTGTCATAATTGTATAAGGCAATCTCTCCAAGGAAAAAATCTCTGCAAGGGCCGTGACTGTAGCCACCGTGAATGTGGATGGCAACATAATAAAATTTTGAGAAGGCATCGACTACTACAGATCAAAAGGAGTTAAGAAACGGACCCTCAAAACCAGTGTGAATATGCTCTCAGTGGCATGGGGGCCGGGCTGGATGCCAACTCTTCAATAGCCCAAAGTAACACACTGTCAATAACGGAGAGGCGGTGGGAGAGAGGATAATGATTACACAAGGGATCCGACACTTGGCCTGGTGGTTTATCCGGCCAGCCATAGTGGATGTATTGAACAACCTGATGAAAGACAGGACCAGCTCTGTTTTAGGCTTCGATGTCTAAATGGAAACACAACAGTTCATCCTGATCAAAGGCTGGATCAGGGGCAATTGGCATTCAAGAAAGAGCATCTGCATTAGCATGTTAGGCAGTGGGTTGGAAATTAATCTCGTAGTTATAGCATGACAACAACAGAGCTCGGCACTGCATGCAGTGGGCCACTTTGTCCAGTAAAGACGCCAAAGGATGGAAAAAGATAAACCAGAAGTTTACAATCAGTGATAAAATGAAATTTAGAACCGTTTAGAAAAATATCAATTTTTTGAGTGCATACACTATAGCAAGGGCTTGTTTTTCTGTTTGTGAGTAGCATCTCCACATTTGTTTACAAGAATGACCACAAGGCCATACGGGAAAGCATTGGTGGCTAAAACAAGATGTTGGCCCATTTGGAAAGTAACCAAGTACAGTGATAAGTGTAATGTCAACTTCATTAGGGTAAAAGTACACTTGCAGGTAGGTGATCAGTGAAAATGAACACCTTGACTTCCCAGAGAATGAAGTGGCTTAGTCAATGTGGCTACATCAGTGAGAAATTTATAGTAGTATGCAATCTTTCCAAAAAATAACTGCAACTTTTTGACATTGGTAGGGAGTGGCAGAGCTGTAATGGCATAAACACGCTGGAGTAGAAGCTTGACGCCAGCACGTGAGACTTCAAAACCGAAACAGACGATAGACAGCTGAAAGAATTGTCCAAGTTACATTTCAAGCTGGCAGTCTGCAGCACTGTGAACAAGGTACAAAGGGAATGAAAGTGTTCATCCATTGAGGAACCTGAGACCACTGTATCATCCAGGTAGTTAATGCATCCCGGTACTGAGGCCTTGACTTGCTCCAAAAATCATTGGAAAATGGGAGGGGCACTAACAATGCCGAATGGCAGGCACTGGTATTGCTATAACCCAAAACAGCAAACACACGCCCGAGCCACTGAACACTGTCAGAATCAGACGTCCATGAGCCAGTGTCCGCTGTAGAGACCTGGCCTCCAGCTGCCTGCGCTTTCGGCCGGTAACTCCAGTCAAGCCCCAAAGCCCCAGACAATGCCTCCCATGTCTGTCTCAGCTCATGGACCCATGTTTGTGTCCCTGTGCCTGCACCACGTTGGACGTTGAGGCCGGATCGGCATCTGCACCAATTTACCGGCTTGTCCGTAGCAGCTCCCACATTTGAGGCCCGATGGTACCGCACTTGTGCATATTCTCCGGACCTCCGTTTCCTCGAGCGTCAAGGTCAGTTTGAGTGCTGCGCTGTGTTCCCATGACTGAGTCACTTGGCGAACTTGTGGAATGGTGCAACCTATGAACACTTGGACTTGCCACTCTCGACACCACTTTGAACGATGTAAATAGTGAACTTTTTCCGTAGCTCTTGTGAATACTCAGCGTTATTACTAAGGTATCAGTGCCTTTGAGACGTCATACCAATTGACCTGAAGCCTTCACCGTGCATTGCTACGGACAGTTGTAGCCAGTGCCTGCAGCCACTGTCAATAGCCGACCACGCGAGGACACGCCCACCGCACACTCGCTGGTCTGGCACGCTGTCGTCACAGGCCGCCGCCCTTCCAACACTGGTTGACCTCCACCATTGCTGCTGCAGTGCCATCATGCAGAATGCGAACATTAAACACATGTGCTCCACAGAACAATCGTTGCATTTTCACAGCTATGGAGCTCCGCTCTCCAAGGGGGGGGGGGGGGGGGGGGATCTGTGTGACGGCAACAACTTTCAAACACGCAAAGGGCTGAACTACGGCACAGCCGACACAAGTAAGTGAAGCTCGGCATTCACAAGTGCAGCTATACCATTATGACGAATTTTGGCAACGGTGTGTCATGCACCGGACCGCACGGGACAAAGCAGGCAGACAGTGTGAGCTGGTCAACGCGATGCAACACAAATCTCTGACTTCTCGCACCACTGACCGCATGCAGTGAGTTAACGTGACTCCCCTGCAAATGCGTACATGCAGCCTTAAATGCAGTCGCCCATTGCGTGGTGTCCACCCTTCTGTTTGGCAGTGCCTTTCTCCCTTTCGCAGACATCATGGTGCCTCCAGTCGTACCAGGAACTGAACATTTGGCGACAGCTTTTGTCTCGCTCAGTACACGCGGTTGCGCCACGGTTCATCATTCGGGATCGGTGATTGAGCCCTACCGCCAGTGCAGTGCGCCTGTACATAGGGGCATTAGTGATGAATTGTATTTGTAACTTAGTGTAAGACTTGTGAAGAATAAACGTGCCATGACCAAAACTCTCAAGTCGTTTCCGTCACCAAGCCTCTCGTTTGAACACAGTGCGTGGGCACGGCAATAAAGCCAGTACACTGCACGTTAATGACTGTAAGCGGTGATACCACACATCTCCGCTTCATATTAATTAGGCTCCCAGAAAGCTGTGCTAAGAGTTCATCCTGCTAGAGTAATGGATAGGTATCAATAATAGACGGTAATTTACAGACTTTTTAAAATCACCATAGCCACAGGCTGCGTTAGGTTTTGTGACAATTAACAATGGATTAGGCCATTCACTTGAGGAGATAGGTGTGATAACAACCAAAAATATAAGTTAATCCAATTCTAATTTGACTTTCTCCTGTAAACCTATTGGGATTGGGCAGAGACAAAAAAAGTGGGGCCCTGCCATCGATTTCATTGTGATGTGAGCCTTAAAATCAGTAGTGTACCCTAAACCTTCCAAAAACAGGGAGGGCACAGTGGGAGAGGAGCAGGTGGCTACTGTCGTGACACTGGCTGCTGTTGCTACTTAGCATGGCGCTGCCCCATGCAGTGTGTTGCATGGCTGTGATGTCGTCCTTCCTCTGTGAGCTGACCAACAGCAGCTGAGGAGGAGAAAAGCAATGGTGGCTATTTTACACCAAGCTTCTATCCAATTTCCTGCTGCCCTAGAGACTTTGAAGGACTGGCTATTCTTCAAAACCTCTGAGAATGATTGATTTTCACATTTTAATGCGCATTCAAGAATTTCTCTGTCAGGGGCCAGGCATATCATAGCATCACAACATATGAGTCCCGGTGAGCTTCTGTAATAAACTGGCAATGTCAGCTAAGCCCACGAAGTTCCGCTGCCCGAGCCCTGTACAACTGTTGCAGCTGCTTTTGACAACAGTATAACTCGAGGCGAGCAGCAATAACACGAGTAGTGGTAAATACACAGCAGCTGAAACATTTTATCGAAAGAGTGACTGGTAGGTTCCTTAAGAAGAGATAGTTGACACGAAAGGTGATAAATGTGTGGAGAAATTCATGACAGAAAAAAGCCTTACACATGTTCAGGTTGGCAACTCCAAAAGCTTGAAAATGTTGCCAGAGGCATTTTTCATGTATGTCCCAATCTTCTGCAGAATCATTATACAGAGGAAATAATGGGGCTTGTGCCAACAGTGATGAAGCAGCAATGCTGCCATGTTGTTTACTGCCACTGAGAGAGCCTGCTGCCGATTGGTGAGTGCTCACTGCTGTTCAACGAGAGGTTGAAGAATTTCCACTGACATGTGCTGGCCACAGTGAACTGAGAAATGAAACACGTGGAGCAAAATCCCAATCCTCCTCATAAAAAGTGTTGTAATGTTGTACAAACGCAATGAAAAAATTCCCAACAACCAATTCTTATTCCACTACCACAAGGAGGGATACACAAAGACACTGCATGAAAAAGGGATCAGTACAATCAGACTTAACCATAGAAAACATTTAAGCACAGTCTAACAGTTGAGCATATAATCAGGTAAATATTAGTCTGCCCAAGGGCTGGCTTATCTAAAGCTATTTTGCATGTGTTGCACTACTTGCTGCATCACTTGTGCCAGTGCGTAGGACGCCTTTAGGCTGGCCATGTAAGCGCATGCTGTTTGATTATGTGCACTCACTCTAAAGGGTCACAACACATTTAATTAGCCTATACATGGATCTTAACTGTGACAGTTTTTAGTCTTGGTGTGTGCTGTGGAGTGCTTGAAAAAGTGTAACTCAAAACATCTTGCAGAAATAAAAGATCAGTTTTGCAGTCAAAAATTTAAGCAACAAGTATGTGGCGTGAAATGTCACACTCTCTCTAAAACTACTTGTACTGAAGCTCATGATCAGTGTGATAAATGCATAGGATGATTTAGATTATCTTATCAAACAAACTAGTCACATCATCTTTGTTTTTAGATAAACTAGTATTTCAGTATCATAAAGGTGTATGTGCAATCACAAATCCAATTAGTCAATACTTTCTGAATACTGTAACCCAATAAAATAGAAAAAAAATCTCTCTCTCTCTCTCTCTCTCTCTCTCTCTCTCTCTCTCTCTCTCTCTCTCTCACACACACACACACACACACACACACACACACACACACACACACTTTTATATCACCCTAGAATATTTAATTGATGACTTCTCTGCATAAACTTTACATGCATAGAGCAGTTTCCTACAGTCATGTTCTCTATTGTCAGATTGAGGAGTCTATGAAATAATGAGTCAGATGTGAGAACAACTCCTAGAGAGTCACTATTTGAATTACTCAAGAAGCTTATTTTGTACACAGCCTGTTGCAGAGATCGCTTTATTCTAGTTTCCATATCTCACATACTTAACTGTATTGAAAAGTAAAATAAAGTTTTTATTTCTGTTTTTGATTTTACTATCTCAGAGTCAAGAAAATAAAAGTTAATACTTCTAAGATTAAAATGTAATAACATATTTGTTACTACTAGCAAATTATTGTTTATGGAGGTTCAGAGCAGCTTTTGTATTAGTAAAATTCTTCACATTACAGCTACCGATTTTCCCAGATAGCTGTAGATCCACAGATCAAAACCCCTGGAGGCAAGGCATATGATGTGCTGTTCATTGGCACAGGTGAGTGGTTTTTTTTTTTTTTTTTTTTTTGCTTACAGAATCCTACAACTGTCTTGGAGTAGCTGCTTAGACTTAGTAATTGTGAAGAATCTGAGTAAATGTGTCTTTATAAAAAATGAATTTTTGTCATATAATTGTTAAAATAGGTGTCTTGTTGCTTCACAGAGAGAACTTTACAAAGCATAGTTTATACAATTTGAAGGGGCAGGAGTGAGAGAGTGTTCTGAGGCAGCAGGGAAAGAAAGTCAGTTACAATCTCAACTTAGGAGAGCACCTCAAACATGTCATTTCCTTCCCATTTTAAAGTAAATAGCATGGTGTTCCATGAGCTGGAACTCTTATTCCATTCACTACTTCTTTTCCAGCATTGTAGCCAGTAAGTATGACAATTATACGTAATGACTTGTCTTGTACTATAGATAACACGTAGGCTGGCTTTGACCACATCATAAAAAGGAAGTCAGCAGAAAAAGAGTGCCTGGTTGCAGTTTGTTCAATATCAATGAGAATTATATAGAAAATAAGTTAAATGTAACTTTATTAGCCTCTGGTGTTAGAAGAAGAACCCAACAAATATGCTGGGATGCACCAGAAAAATGTAGAAATAAGAAACATAGCTGTAAGGATGACAGTGAAGGAGGGGAACTGAATAGATTAATCAGACATTTACTGAAAGAAGTATGGGAAGGAAAGTTTTGGCAGAATGTAAATGATTTGGAATAAAGGAGACCACTCGCCTAGTTCCAGAAGCACTGAGTCAATCAGACACACAAAAGGGAATGAAGACTTGCTAGTTTCTGGAAAAGGATCCTGTGATGAGCTAGACCACATGCCAGACAAGATACCTCCCCCCTCCCCCCCCCCCCCCCCCCTCCCTGCCCGCCAGCCCACACCTCTATGTCGTTATGGTGCTCCAGCTACATGAAAAATGATAGGATTTCAGTTTAGCATGTGGACTATGGTGGGGTGAGTGGGTGGAGAAAAAGATAGGAGTGGTGTATGATGAAGATGATATAGACGGGCTGACAGGACAGAGAAAGGGGGAACTATTATTGGGTAGAGGATGTGGGGACATAGGGTTAGTGGAGACTGAGGCCAGAAGGATTACTGGAGCGAAAGATGGTACTTCAAAAAGGCTGGCGATGGATGTTAGGTTCCAGGTGGCACAGGTTGTGAAGCAGCCCTTCAACTTAAGCATGTTGTATTCAGCAACACGTTGTGCCACATAATGCCCAACTTCATGCTCAGCCAGTTTGGTGATGGCTATTCATTCTGGTTTACAGCTGAATGGTTGTCATGCTTATATGAAAAGCTGTGCAGTGATTGTATGACATGGGCACTTTGACAGGTGGCTTTGACGGAATAAGGTAGTCGTGTGACAGGACTGGAGTAGGAAGTGCTATTGGGGAATTGGGCGGGTTTTGCACCTGGGTCTTCTGCAGGGATATAAGCTGTGTAGCAGGTAGTTGGGAGTGGATGTGACATGAGTATGAACCAGGATGCTGTGTAGGTTGACAGAATACTACTTTAGGAGGGGTAAGGATGATCTTGGGTAATATATACCTCACTTCTGCATTTAATGATAGATAATCAAAGACCTGGTGAAGAATATGGTTCATGTGCTCCACTTCAGGGTGCCAGTGAGAGATGAGAGGGCACATCTTTGTAGTTGATTCTTGGGGATGGTGGGGAGGATTAGGGATGTATGAGGATATGCCATGGAAAATGTGTTTGCAGATTAGCTTTGAATAGTAATGCCCATATGTGAAGGTCCTTACGAGACCTTCAGCATGCTGGGCAAGGGAATTATCTTCACTGCAGATAGGCTGTCCATGAGTGGTCAGGCTGTATAGGTTTTGATAAGGTGTATGACGAATGAGGTTGTGGGTTTGAAGTCAGAAGGACGTTGAGTGAGGAAGTGTTCATTAACAGCAACATCCTGGGTCCGAGGGATTTTGGTGTATAGGGAAGTGGAATCAACATTGATGATCAGGGATGCAAGTGAAGGATGGTCGAAAGTCTGTGAGGGAAGTGCGTAGTATCTCTGATGTGAATCGCTAGGCTTCAGGCAATTGGTCAACAAGAACAGAAATTCTTATAGCAGGAGCACAACAATGAGGTGTCCGATGTTGTTGGCATTATAGATTTTGGGGAATGTGCAGGGGGTGGGTATGTGGGGTGTCATTGAGATGTGGGGGGAGATGAACAAACAAGAGAGACTGTGGGATGGGCCTAAGGGTTTCAGTAGGGACCGGAGATTCTGTTGGATTTGTAGTTTGAGATCACCATGGCAGACCTTGTAGTTGGAGGTGTCGGACAGTTGGCAGAAGCCTTGTGTCAGGTAGTCATTGTGTTGCATCATAACAGTGGTGGAATCTTTGTCTCCAGGAAAGATAATTAAATCGGGGTCTGTTTTGTGGTTGTGTATGGCTGTCCTTCCTTTTGTCATAAGGTTTGTCTTCTTAGATGGGACCTCTGGTAGGATGATGATGCCACATTGGAGCTAAGAGTTCCTGAAAGGTGACCAGGCAGTGTTTAGATGAGAAGATTACAGTTGGATTGTGGTATGAACTGGAAGATGTAAGAGTCAATGATAAGATTAAGTTGGCTTTAGTTGGAGAGATTTGTGGCAGAGAAATGTTTCCACTGTAGAAACTGGGAGAAGAAGAGTAAGACTTTGACAAATGCAGCATAGTTAAACTTGGGTGTGGGGTTGAAGGCAAGGCCTTTGGATGGGACTGAAACTTCTGTAGGATTAAGTTCTTTTGTTGGAAAGTGTAATGACCTGGATAGGATTTTTTTTTTGAAAGCCATCAAGTTTTCAGTGTATTTTTACGTGTGCCAATCGACGAGTCAATGCTTCTGCTATTCGGTAAGTGGTCCCGTTTACTCAAACCTATTTATTCAAATAACATACATATGTAGTCATAAATAAGAAGGAATGGTTCTGAATTATAAGATCAGAAGTATTTCATTATTGTGATGGTAACCATCTAACACTTGCTGTGTGGCGGAACACATTTTACTACAGTGTTCTGCATCTGGCTGCAGAGTATTCACTTTCTTTTGCCTGCAGTCTTTCTTCATGACATTTATCACATATCTTCATGTGGTTGGATGTTAATTATTTGATTTAGTAGAGGATGACCGGATGCCCTTCCTGTCACCACCATTGCCTCCCCCATTCTCACATTAGAATTGAATTCTTAATGTTTGTGATTTGTGTAACTGAGGACGTGAACAACAAAATGATATTCACAGTCAGATGTATGGAAACCACCTACAAACCATATCCAGCCTGGCCAGCACGCTAGTGCTTCTTGTTAATTCACCAGGTGAATTACAGCTAAGGCTGGTGTCGATCCCCAAATCCTTCTGCAAGTGGCTGTCTAGGTGGATCTGTCTTTTACCTACAGTGTTAGCCGGTAACCCAGTAAAATATCTAATTTAACGATTTGCACATTATCTTTTTATTTGACACTAAATGTGATCACAGTATGTAGAAGTTTCAAATAACAGTTCATTTTTATTTGTGAATCTTTTAGACTGCATTTGCAATGATGAACAAAAACAGTAGCAATCTCATTAAATCAGCTCCACCCTTCATTATCCATGTGTTGCAAGATTTTACATTGAAGATAAGAGTCCAAAAACTATCTGCACAAACAAATCGCATATTATATGGCAGAACAATCATTTATATACAGTACAAAAAACTTCAGCGTTTGGATTTTTGCCTGATCCCCTCTCAGTGGATTAGAATATTTTTGTAACAGTCTTTAACCTGCCCCTTCGATTTCTTCATACATGTTCTCATGCTTGATATCTTACCATCTTGTCATTTTATTTAGAACTTTCTTAATATCATATCTTCTTTGTTTGTATATCTGATTCTTTCTTTTCTTCATGTGCTGTTAGTCTGTTGTGTAGTTTTCTTTGTAGCAGACTGTCAAATCTCTGTTGCACCTCTTTTATAAAACAGGAAGATGGCCTGAGTCATGTTACTCCCCTCAGTGTTTTCTCTCACAAAGCACAAAAAATTTTGCAAAATGAAGTTGATTTTCTACATTTTCAGATATTCATCAGAATATGATTTTAATGTCTATCTAGCTTGACCTTTTTTATTGTTTCCACTGCAATATTTTTTTCCCCTCTTACCATTGTCAATATTGGTTTGTGGATGTTAATGTTAATTGCTTGCTGCTGTTTGCCATGTCCTTTATTTTGTGAGATCATAGTATTGAGCTAGTATACCTCCAGTAATATTTCATTTGTACACCTGGATAACCAATATCAAATCTTGTGCACTAACTGCTAAATTAGACATTAACAGTAAATAATACACTCCTGGAAATGGAAAAAGAACACATTGACACCGGTGTGTCAGACCCACCATACTTGCTCCGGACACTGCGAGAGGGCTGTACAAGCAATGATCACACGCACGGCACAGCGGACACACCAGGAAACGCGGTGTTGGCCGTCGAATGGCGCTAGCTGCGCAGCATTTGTGCACCACCGCCGTCAGTGTCAGCCAGTTTGCCGTGGCATACGGAGCTCCATCGCAGTCTTTAAGACTGGTAGCATGCCGCGACAGCGTGGACGTGAACCGTATGTGCAGTTGACGGACTTTGAGCGAGGGCGTATAGTGGGCATGCGGGAGGCCGGGTGGACGTACCGCCGAATTGCTCAACACGTGGGGCGTGAGGTCTCCACAGTACATCGATGTTGTCGCCAGTGGTCGGCGGAAGGTGCACGTGCCCGTCGACCTGGGACCGGACCGCAGCGACGCACGGATGCACGCCAAGACCGTAGGATCCTACGCAGTGCCGTAGGGGACCGCACCGCCACTTCCCAGCAAATTAGGGACACTGTTGCTCCTGGGGTATCGGCGAGGACCATTCGCAACCGTCTCCATGAAGCTGGGCTACGGTCCCGCACACCGTTAGGCCGTCTTCCGCTCACGCCCCAACATCGTGCAGCCCGCCTCCAGTGGTGTCGCGACAGGCGTGAATGGAGGGACGAATGGAGATGTGTCGTCTTCAGCGATGAGAGTCGCTTCTGCCTTGGTGCCAATGATGGTCGTATGCGTGTTTGGCGCCGTGCAGGTGAGCGCCACAATCAGGACTGCATACGACCGAGGCACACAGGGCCAACACCCGGCATCATGGTGTGGGGAGCGATCTCCTACACTGGCCGTACACCACTGGTGATCGTCGAGGGGACACTGAATAGTGCACGGTACATCCAAACCGTCATCGAACCCATCGTTCTACCATTTCTAGACCGGCAAGGGAACTTGCTGTTCCAACAGGACAGTGCACGTCCGCATGTATCCCGTGCCACCCAACGTGCTCTAGAAGGTGTAAGTCAACTACCCTGGCCAGCAAGATCTCCGGATCTGTCCCCCATTGAGCATGTTTGGGACTGGATGAAGCGTCGTCTCACGCGGTCTGCACGTCCGGCACGAACGCTGGTCCAACTGAGGCGCCAGGTGGAAATGGCATGGCAAGCCGTTCCACAGGACTACATCCAGCATCTCTACGATCGTCTCCATGGGAGAATAGCAGCCTGCATTGCTGCGAAAGGTGGATATACACTGTACTAGTGCCGACATTGTGCATGCTCTGTTGCCTGTGTCTATGTGCCTGTGGTTCTGTCAGTGTGATCATGTGATGTATCTGACCCCAGGAATGTGTCACTAAAGTTTCCCCTTCCTGGGACAATGAATTCACGGTGTTCTTATTTCAATTTCCAGGAGTGTATTTATACTTTGTGCTCTTGAATACTAAACAATTAACATTTTAATGTATTGATTCCAGCTTAGTATACAGTATTGACTGTTAGTAAAATGTGGTTTTGACAGTATTTTGGAACTTTTAAAATTATGTTCAGAAACATTAATATATGACTTCTGCCACTGCGTCGTATTACAGCCAACAGCTGAGTGTGTTGTATATGACTTACCAATTTTGTAGTTACAACATGTAGATTATCATTTTGCTACTACTTGCTGCATTCTTTTCTCTGATAAATTCTTTAAACCTAGTGTTAAAATAACAACCTGTTTGGCATCTATAAAAGAGTCACTTGATCTACACTGGAGTTCATACATGCTAGAAGCTTAATATTTTCTGTTGTTTTTGTCATTAATTATAATTTTATGTCTAAGTTTAAGTCTTGACTGGGTTCCCGACCAAAATGTAACTTCACACTGCCCCGCCATTACAAATCCAGGACACTGTCTAGCACATGATGTGTTGTTACAGACAAATTGAAAGTGATTTCTGTTATCGGAACCAGTAAAATATTTTTATTATTAGCTAGTTCTGTAATGGGGAAAAAATAAAAGGTATTCATATGATATGGGCTACAAATTGAAAGTAATAGCATATGCAGAACTACATGAAAACAGAGCAACTAGCAGCATTTCAGCCCTCCATCGACAGAAAAATATGAGGAAGACTAAATGTGCAAATAGAGGACTGAATGCAAAATGGCCTAAACTAGAGGGCATCTTGAACTGGATTCAAGGACACCATCAAAATGGCATTGTAATTAGTACAAAAATGATTCAAATATGTACCCGTAAGCTGGCACTATGGTGGAACTTAACAGACTTTAAGGATAGAGTAGGTTGGTGCTACAGGTTTATGAAGCATCATGGACTTAGCACGTGAATCAAAACCAAAATATCTCATAAAATGCCACAAGAGTATGAAGAGAAAATATTGTCTTTCCGTCACTTTATTATTCAACATCGAAAGAAAACCAGTGTGGAACTAAGCCGAATAATAAAGATGGACAAAACTCCTCTGACATTTGATGTGCTGAGTAACAGAACTGTTGCCATGAAAAGTGGTAAAACATTTACTGTAAAAACTAGTGGACACAAAAAATGCATTACGCTTTGTCCTTTCATGTTGTACTGATGGTACTAAACTTAATCCAGTGATCATTTTCAAGTGCAAAACAATGCTAATACCTTCTGAAATACTGACAGGTGCTGTTGTTCATGTACATGACAAGCGTTGGATGGACAAAGCTGGTATGAAATTAAGGATTAATAGAATGTGGGAGAGAAGGATAGGTGCTTTATTGAAGAAGAGTTCTCTTCTTGTGCTGGATCAGTTTAGTTTTCATTTGAAAAATTCTGTATAAGAGTAATTGAGACAGAGAAAAACCATTTAAATTTTATGTGATAGAGGAATGGAACAAATGGATGATGGCTGAAACCCAACATGAATTCATGTCGAAGAGAGCTTTAAAACAACCTACAATCCAACAAGTGCATCAGTGGACAAAACAGTCGTGGTCTAGAGTGAGAGAAGAAGTGGTCTAGAGTGAGAGAAGAAGTAACACTCTCGATGGCAGTGTAAGTAACACTCTCGATGGCAGTGAAGACCATCTGTATATGAAGAGGACAACAGTGAAAATGAGGAGGAGGAGGAGGAGGAAGAAGAAGAAGAAGAAGAAGAAGAAGAGGAAGAAAAAAGTTCAGATGATGATTTTCAGGGATTTTCATGGTCAGTTCAGTTTTATAAACTAAGAATATTTGTTTTAGCATGACTTTGCAATCTAATAATAAGAATGGTAAAAATGTTATCTTTCTTTAAATTGCTTAAAAATTAAGGTGTATCTTATAGTCCGTAGTGTCTTATAGTCCATAAAATAGGGTATCGGTGCAACTACAAAACTATTTTTTTATTTGTTTGGTAAGAGTTATTGCTGATTGATTAGTCAAGTGAAAGCTGATGTGTTCATCTATTATTTTATACCCTAAAAACTGGATTTGCATATTATCGACATCTATACTAAGCATTTAAACAATATATTTTTTATCATTTTCAGCCTGTGATAAACTATTCCATCTAAATGTTGCAGATAATGGTAAAGTTATAAAAGCTGTGAATGCTGATGCAGCAGATACAACAGAACGTGTATCACCAGTTGTCATCGAAGAAGTGCAGGTGTTCCCCACCCATATGCCCGTTCGTGGGTTGAAAGTCGTCCGCGATCCTGCACTGCCTGACGGACGCCTCGTTGTTGTGGCTGACACAGAAGTCCAAGCTTTACGCCTCCATCGTTGCTATTCTGACAAAATACTATCCTGCAGGTCAGTTCAAATTACATATGCAATTTGTGATTAATAGTTTTTATCCATATTTTATAATGTATAAAACCAGTGATTAAAATGAACAAAAATTAGAAGAGACAAGGACTCACATGGGCTGAATGATGCATGGCATATACACATGTGTAACAATACAGTAAGTTTAGAGTCTGCAGCTCGTGGTCTAGTGACTAGCGTTGCTGCCTCTTGATCACAGGGTCCTGGGTTCGATTCCCAGCCAGATTGAGGATTTTCTCTGCCCGGGAACTGGGTGTTTGTGTTTTCCTCATCATTTCATGTTCATCATTATTCGTGAGAGTGACTAGATTGGACTGTGTAAAAAATTGGACTATGAAAAAATTTGGACTTTGCACGGGCACTGATGACTGCGCAGTTGAGCACCCCAAAAACCAAATATCATCATCACAGTAAGTTTCATTAGCCTTCATGTTGCTGCTCTTCTTCTAGTTTAAGTTACTACTGCCTGTTGCTGTGATGACATTCATTCATACAATGTGTTCCATAAAGCAGACCCTGCACACTGTTACATAAAGTTTACTAACCACAGATAATGGCTAGTGCTAATCTATTCTTACAGATAATTGTGGTAATTACATCTAAATTACTTTTCACGTGTTAATATACAGGGTATTTAATATACAACACAAGTGCTGCTTCAGGTGTAGTGTGGGAACCAATACCCGCGTAGGCCAGCTGCAATCATCAATGTCACTTTGACCCATTGCTCAGAGAGTGTGGCAGGTGGCATATTTTTAACTAGGAATATACTAGAAAAGTTAGGAGCAGTCTCAAAAAGACATCTGAGAAAACTGTTACGCAATTTAACATTGCAAACTGGAAATCGGTAGCATCTGATCACAAGGTTGTGTGCAAACTCAAACTAAAAGCCAGTACTGTAAATGGCTGTTGCAGCCATGATGGAGATACTGATTATATTTATTTATTTATTTATTTTTCTCTCGGTATAGCTTGACTGCTTTTATTAGGGTATGGAAACTTTCAGAACTATCAATGTTGGAGTTCTAAAAATCCAGTTCAGTTATATCTAGAGAATATGCATGATGTCAAAACAGGAATGTGCCGTGAAAAGCATAGCTTATGATAAGTATGTAGGAGGAGGAGGTGGTGATCTAGCATGTAAGGAAAAGTTCAAGTCTATTGCTGAATAAAGAAAGTAAAGAGAGAGAAAAGATGTGGATAGTAATCCAAAGTAGCAGTATCATGTGCACATTGGAGGATTAGAAATGGAATAATAAAGCACATGAAGCCAATTTTTAATTTTACCAAGCAGAATCTTGGATAGTTTTTAAATGCATGGTACTCATTCATGTATCCTTAAATAATGTAGTTTTGCTTTGATAAAATTTGGCTTTCAGATGCCTAGAAGGAATCTCTCTCTCTCTCTCTCTCTCTCTCTCTCTCTCTCTCTCTCTCTCTCTCCCTCTCCCCCTCCCCCTCCCCCTCCCTCCCCCCCCTTCAGGGATTGAGAGGGGGAGGGAGAATTTTATTTGCATTTTATATGTATTACTGTGTCCAGAGAGTGCAATTCAGAGGCTATCAGATGCTGATGTGATTTCCACTGTGGTAGTGTATTAAATATTAGGAAGAATACACGTGGCCATCAATATTCTGAAATAATTCAATTTTCCCCTGTCATATTCACTGATAATATACAAGTGATTTGTCTGACAACTATCAACCAATTGATCCTCAGTTGCTAGTAATATTATATTGATTGTTTTTAGGTTATGTTTGTCTGCAGCTGAATAAATACAATTTGTCTTCTGCCATTCAGATTTTCCCCTCTATTTATTGAACTACTGTCTGCAGAAAAGGTAGGACACATGTAGTGCAATACCAGCACACTCTGCCACTGAGGATGCTTCAAAAAGTGAAGCAAAATGCATATGACAAAACATAAATTGCATTTATTCATTTCCCACAAACATAACCCCAAATTCATCAATAAAATTTTTCTGCCATTTTGATATTTGTGCAGAAAACATTTACAAATGCTGACATTTGATAAATTATTGTGACACTAACAATTTGTTGCACTGATGATGTAAATCTTGTAGATTAAAAGTAGATTACACGAAAATGGAATTTATCCACAAATAATTCATCTTTTTTGTCACTTTTAACTAAATTCTGTTTTAAATGATTTGATCAATCCATTCCCTGAAGATGACACATTGTGTTCCTCCAGTGGTTGTTCAGTGTGTATGAAATTAATCAGTTGAAAATTTTAATAGCTATACTGATGTCATATAGACATTTTTGATTGACTTCATTTGTACAAAAACATTTGACATCATAGTACACAATTCTTCCGTGATGAGAAGTTACACTAGACCCACGTCAGATCCATTCACCAGGTAAATGATAAATTATCTTCCACAATACTCAGCCTAAATATGGCTTTCTACAGCCATTTAGCATACGATCATCAAAATTCCAAATTTTTTGTCAGAGTGTAGAAACATGAGAAATGAACACACATAGAACACAACAATCAGTTCAGTCCCATAATTTACATGACAATCTGCTATCCTCACCTCCACCAAGGCAGTTTATGGTGACACTGTGGGGAGGAATTCCAGCTGTTGCTATAATCCAGATGTCGATAATCTAGTTTCCTATACTGAAAGTACACACGGGTCGGTCGTAAAATTATTTAATGCAGCATTACTTGGTGCCTTTTTAAAGGCTTCCCATTCCTTGAGGCTGTCCTTTCATTGTTGCTTTTAGGTTTGTTTGATTTGTATACAGTTTCTAACCCCGCATGGAGGAGGGGGTGAAGAGGGAAAGAGCTAGCAGTTTCTGGATAATAAATTTTATCACCAGTTGTATCAGATCTGTGACAATAATGAGGTGCTGTATTTTAAATCCATTTCTTCCAACAGTGAGTGTGTTGCACTGCAAGATCCATATTGTGCCTGGGACAAGCAGAGCCAGAAGTGCCGTGCTGTTGGAGCTCCTCGTTGGAGTGATGACAGTATCTTCATCCAGAGCATTGCCACTGGTGTGCACTCAGGTTGTCCTGCAAGTAAGTAGCTAACTTACTAATTAGATTAAATATGGTTTCTGTTTCTATGTAAAAGATGATCCCATAGGTCATAGAAAATATACTTGTCTGCTTGTACCCTTATCTTTACTCATAACAATTTTCAGAAGATATACCATAGAACTGTAATTATGATCTCTTGTTACATATATTTTTCACATCTATTGCTGCTTATGTTTGTTAAACATTCTTTCCTGTGATGATGCCTTCTAGTCCATTCAAATATATATGCCTTGTGAAAGGTGGGGAAGAAGTTTTTTTTTACTCATTCATGTGGTTAGAAAGAGTGAAATACCAAGTTTTGTCAACAAAATTTATGTTGACTAAACTTCATGTAATCAAAAAAAACTTTGAAAATTTCGAACTTTTTTTCAAAAACTCTGTTTCATATGTTCCTGATGTTTTGACATGCATTTCCTTTGTAAAAAAGCACAGAATTCCAACAAATCTGATTACAACTACTTTTCCTACACCCAGTACCAAAGAAGCAGCAGCCCATCATAAAATAATGATTTTTTCAAGCTGTCTGCAAAGAGGTGAAATACCTAGTTTTTGGGCACTTTTATTTCATATTTCTGTTTTGTGTGTGTGCGTGATGTATATGAATTGAACATCTTGCTTTGCAGAATTCTACTCCGTGTGCAATCGCATGATTCTTGGGCATCCCTCTATGTGATTACTATGTCGCTAGTCGAAGTTAAGATCCAGGGCAGTTCAGCTCTGTCTCATGCACATTTATAAAACTATATTTCTTACTAATTGTATTATATATATTAAAAACCAGCAACAAAAAATTGAATTATTATTAGCTGAAATAGAAAAACTGAAATAGGCAGCTACTTATACTTGTATAAAGAACCATGTAATACAAATTAAAGATAGGTAGCTTTATTATAATTAAAAAGCCATTAAAATTTACTTGTACTCCTGAATGCATAACTTCTGACAGTGTACTTCAGTCTTTGACTCATTAGCAATGTTCACTGTCAAACTTGTAGGATGCAGTGCAAAACCACATGTTTTTTGCACTTCCTCTTCCTGGCTTTAGCAAAAATAAGTTTTTGATGCCTTGTTCTAAATCAGTCAAGGACACAAGGAAGTCAACATGTTCTCCCACTGTAACCGCACTCCAAAACTGTAAATTCTTTAAATGGAAAATGTTACAATCATAATGTCAGCTTCTTCTGCTTGGTCCATCTCAATGCTACAATATCAAAATTCCTTTTCAATAAGCAATTGAGCAATTCTTCTTCATTCATCATACAAAAACTTACCTCACCTGAAGAATGTTTTTTTAGGCTTACAAATTCTCCCAGCACTCTTTGTGCGACATTGCTGTTCCTTGCACAGTTACTCATCAAATACAAAGACCAAAATGACAATGCAAGTAAGAAACATAACTTTGGGCTATCGTTTCGAAGAAAAGATCTAAAGGCCAAGTTACTTTGTGTATAAAGTATCTTCCATCAACAACAACAAGTTTATTCAGTGCAGTTGAGTCCTTTCACTATAACTAAGGCACATGTCTTTTTCTGATAGCATTATTCAGCTATAAAATTGTACGGTACCTGTCTCTCACAATCTGACGTGATTGTGTTCGTAGATACTGAATAATGCCAGTGATGCTTTATATCCTGGCCTTGCCACAAAGTGAGATGTTTAATTACAATGTGTAACACATTGTATAATGTATTTCTTTTATGTAAATAGAAACTGAAGTAAAAGTACTCAAAAACTTGCTATTTTGCCATTTTGCACAAAACTTGAAAAATCATTATTTTTTGATGAACTGCGGCTTCCTTGGTATTTGATGCAGAAAAAAGTCGTAGTAATCAAATGCAAAGAGAATTTTGTGCCCTTTTAAAAAGGAAATATATGTCAAAGTGCTAGGAGCACAATAAACTTAGACTTTTTTAAACTGGAATCCAAAATTTTTGAAGTGTTTTGATGAAAGAAAGTGTAGCCAACATAAAATTTGCTGACAAAACTTGTTTTCCAATCTTTTCAAACATGTGAATGAATTAAAAAAATAAAATCTACCCCACCTTTTACAAGGCATAGGCTTTTCTCCCCAACAATTTGACTGGACTTTTCACATTTTAGTGCCTTAATGCGTATGGTGAAGAATGTGTACTTCATGGCAAATTGCTGTTTCCAACAGACATTAATTGTCAAATTACAGGATAATTTCCATACAGCATCAAAATCTGTCAATAGTGTAAATGTAACTGAATACTTGGTATTGTAGTCTGCAGTGTAGCATAGTGAAAACTTCCTTTATACTTGGGAAACATAAATACAACATTGTGGTAAGTTCAGCTGGTCTTGGTTGGTTTGTTGATTTGGGGGGGGGGGGGGGGGCAGGCAAACAGCAAGATCATCGTTCCCATTGGATTAGGGAAGGATGGGGAAGGAAATTGGCTGTGCCCTTTTGAAAGGAACCATCCCAGCATTTGCGTGAAGCGATTTAGGGAAATCACGGAAAACCTAAATCAAGCTGGCCGGATGTGAATGCGAGTCCAGTGTGCTAACCACTACACTACCTTGTTCGTTCAGCTGGTCTTGTCTGCCATTTACAATGAAAAGATATGTAGTTGAGTAGCTTCTGGCTTAGTGTGAAACATGAAAAAGTATAGGATTGGGAAAAAGTAAAATAATGTTGTATATTCCATAATGAGCTACACAAGATTAATAATTTGTCATATCTAACTTCCTCACCATTCAGCTTTGAACTGATCATATCTGTTTATTAAAAATTTATTTGGCATTATTTGATGATGCCTGAAAGTTACCTTCATCACAGGATTTATTTGCCATTTGTAGTAAGGGGGTTGTGGTGAGGGAAGGATTTAAAACAGAAAGTGTGTCAAGCAGGTAAAGTATTTTAGGGCTTTAATAACAGTACCCTACTTTATGTACCATCCTACGCACATTGTGAAAACTGTAATCAACTCGAGGGAATCCCATTTCTTGAAAAGTAGGACTTTGATGATTGATACCAAATCTTTCATCATTTGGTGATTTTATTTTTTTAAGTCATCAGTGATTTGATGCTCCATATTTTATTTTTCAGAATTTCGAAATAACGTGTGCACACCTTTTTGTAGCACATTTAATGAATTTTGCACAAGCTGGCAATTGCATTTTACTGGATGATATTGTCACTTTGTTGAACAAGTGGTAGTCTTCCCTGTCATACACATTCCACATTGAAATTACCAACATGTGTAACAGATGACAATACAAAAAAGACCAGGATGTTACAATGTAATTAAGGACAAAATATTTCTCTGGAGACAAATGCAATGGAGATGGAACAGTTTTTATGAGCCTTGAGAGACCATCATTTGGCTAGAATTCCCTCTCTTATTCTTTCTACCTTTTTTTATTAAAAAAAATTCAACATAACCAGAGAACTGGACTTGTGATTCATGAAAGGCAGTGATTCAGTGAGCTTGACAATGAAATAAGTGATTGATTATGAAGTTCAAAGAAACATACCCATGACCTTAGTAAGGATTGTAATAAGGCACATTAAATAAGAAATGTGAGTGGGAAATGCTCATCAGACTTTTTACTGATGATTAAATTTTAGGTTTTGAAATGTAAGTTAAGTGATATGTCTGTGATTAACGTTTCTTCAGTGTAACATGTTTCATTAATCTTTAGCTCATATTGATGTGGTTAGGTGTTTTTTGATTCTTTCTCTATTATAATTCAGTTATTAAAATTAAAATTTTGCCTACCTGTAGAAACTCTTGACACACTTTCATCAATTGCTGATTTGATTATTATTATTTTTTTTTCTCCGTGTCTAGTGATCTTTTTCCTCCATGTTTAGTGATCTCTGTGATCTGTTTCTTAGTTTGGCAATGATCTTATTTTGTTAAGAGGCCCTTTTTTTCTGACAATCTTCTCTCTCTCTCTCTCTCTCTCTCTCTCTCTCTCTCTCTCTCGCTCTGTGTGTGTGTGTGTGTGTGTGTGTGTGTGTGTGTGTGTGTGTGTGTGTGTGTGTGGATTGACAGTGATTTTTCCTTGTAAGACTACTGCTTTTCAGTGTCTCCCATTTAGTTTTTCAGCAATCTTCAGAGTATATTTAAGAACTCTCTATTGCCTTGCCTTGTCCTCACAGTGGATCGGTTCCTCTCATCCTGCAGTCTGCGTAACCTGCCCCTCCTTTGTAACTTCCCTCAACCTACCCCTGTCTCCTCGCTGAGGAAAGAACTACTGGTTCCATTTGTCTGTAACAGTACTGAAATTTTGCCTCAGTACTAGGCAGCAATTCTGCCTCTTAATTTCAGATGTTACTAAAAATAAATGCATTTGTTTACAGTATGTGTAACAAATTTCAATAATTTCCAGGCAAAGTACTGGGTAAAAGTACAGGCAGCGTAGAGGGACTGTCTTCAAACTTTGGAAAGCCATACAACCAGGATGTTGGTGGGCGAACTGGCCCAACCAAAGATGTGCCTGAAGGAGAAGTTATCAACATTGTCCACGATGATGGACAACACAGTGGTCAGTGAACTATTTATCTTGGTGAAATAACTTATTCAATTTATTATTGCTAACATTGGAACATTTTGTGGCATTGGCTTTTGTTACCGCAGTTTAAATTTTGAAAACGTGCTCTGTAGTTTGGATCCTAAGAAACATAGTATATTGAGAATATTTTCTCAGCAGTCTTGCTCATTCAACATTGGTCACATTAAATAATCAGATGTTGTAGTAATGTGTTTGTGGAGGGTGATAGGCAAGGGAATAGAACACTTCTCTCAAAACTTTTACAGAGAATGACATTTTTAAAAATAAAGTTTGATACAATAGTATTTTGTAGAAATTTTAGTTATTTGTTAAGTTATCAAGAGATTTGTTTCATTCTCATTTCAACAAAAACATAACATGTACATACCTTTTATTGGCATTTTAAACAAAGTGCTTTAATTGGAATCTACTTAAATGCATTTAGGTGTTATAAATTTATATAAACATGAATGCATATAAGAATATCAAAATCTTAGCAGCCACCTTTAATGTCAAGGAGACTGTCTTGTCACTAAAGCACAAAATAATGAGCAATTAGAAGTTGTAGGAAACATGGCAGTGAACATTTACTGATGAAAAGGGATCACCACTCTGCAGTACATTAATTTATTATTGCTGTAAGTATTTAAAAACTCCTATAACCACAAAAGCATTGTGGTGTGTTACAAGATACATGTCAGAAATTCCAGAAAAGAAACATAGAAAACAGTTGTACACACTTTTCAAAACCTGCATTTGCAGTCACATGGAAAAACCTGAAGATGTTTGATAAAACATTTCAGTTGGATAACACTTTCAGAATTCACCATTAAGAAATAAATTTTAGAAAGTTTTGTTGGTAAAATCTCATTGTAACTATTGCAGGAGTAAAATAATGAGAAGTTTGTAATTATGCAAAGCCATATGTTATGCTTCTTGACAAGATTAAAAAATTTAAAAGAATATGCATAAACAACAGTAATAAGTTATTATTGAGAGACCATTGTATTCATGCAAGCATGAGGGGAACTGTCACTCAACCATATCAACAGCCTTATATGTAGTGTTACAAGATGCTGTTATAGTTTACTTGAAAATGGTCTCCTGTATAGTAAGTGTAATTTAATGGTATCTCATTCTCCTCAAAGAAAAACCCCATGCATACATTGCTACAGAAACTTTTTATTAAAATAATTTCCATTTCTACTAGCAAACTTTATGGAAAGCATGAGAACAAGCAGTTTTCATGCTACTCATTGTAAAAGAGATGCTTCTTTTACTGCATTGTGACACTCCATGATGTTTCTTTTTAATAAAACTAAGAAATTAACTATGTACAAGATACTTCAGGCTGTAACAAAAGTAAAGTTGAAGTATGCGATTGGTTTCAGGTCCAGAAGTGAGTGCCGCAGATAGCCCACTCCCCCAGTACTCTGTAGAAACCCTGGCACTGGCAGTCGTGGCAGGATCTGTAGCTGCGCTGGTCGTGGGTTTTGTGACAGGCTACCTCTGTGGCCGAAAGTGCCATAAGGAAGAAGAAGACAACCTGCCTTATCCTGACACAGAGTATGAATACTTTGAACAGAGGCAGACTGTCAACAGGTAGGGAAATTTCATTGCTGCAAAATATTTTATGGTTTCACATATGAGAAGTGAGTATTAAGACAGCACATTCAAAAATGGTTATTCCTGGAGCAGTGTTGCTTTGGAAATTTGAATGAAAAAGAAACACTGCAACTTGATGTGTTGGTAGTTGAGGTGGCCAATAAAGACAATCATACATCCACAAAAATACAAAAAATCAATAAGTTTATTTACAACACATAAACTTAATAACTGAGATATACATTACTTTGAAGTGCTGTAGGTCATTCTGCGGTGCTGAATTACATACAATAAGAGTAATATTTTTGATAGTGACAGTCGTGAATGCTGATACAGTCCATTAAGTCACTGGTAACTAGTGATGCTTGATAATGTCATGCTGTGTCAGTGCAATCACTGCAGCCTCCCGTGATAACATTGCTAAATCTGTAGATTCACTGAGTCTGGGGCAAAACTCTGAGCATGGCTGCTTAAAAAGATGCACCAGCCAATTAGAGTTGCAGGCAGTGAGCTCATACGAATTCCACATCCTCTTGTGGTGGGTATGCTTGACACCCCAGTACAGTGAGCGACAGAAGTGCAAGCTTGCCATTGGTGCACTGGTGGAAAGCTTAAAAGTGTCTAATTCCACAAAGCTGTGCTGCATGCCAAGTGCGGTCAACGAAAGTGTCATTGACCCACACAGCTAGTCAAAAATTTGTTGACTAAATAATTTATTTAAATGTAGTTAGTTTCAGGCTCCAACAAACCCTTAGAAAAAAGTGCACATTTCTGGAATAGGATAGAATGCCTTTCTTTCTCACTAGCCAACTTTTTTTTTTTAAATGTCATTGTCAGTTTTACAATTAACATTTGCAGTGATAATTGTAGGTTTACTATAAAACACAGATGAGTTTACGGAGTATGTATAGTCACGTAATGAGTAAACCAATGAATCTTCCAAAACTAAGGTACATTTAAGTCGTGCACACTGATTAGCTACCAAACATTCCCTATTTCATGCACACTCGTTACTTAAAAAATTTTTTTGGAAATTCATTTCAAGCTTCCTGTTTTGTAAGTCTCTGATAAGCAGGGGTAATTAGTTTTACAGCTTCATGCCAATTTACTTTTTGACTTTTTTGGCATTCTATGGCTCTGATGTATTCTACATCTAGATTAACTAAATAAGTGTACCATTCAGGAATTTCCATTATAGTTCCAACTTATTTTATTTGTGGTACGATTGTCATGGGCAGGGTACTTTTTGAAAATATTGTGAGCAGACATGTATGATATGATTTTGGAAGACCAGTGAAGCAAAACTAGTCCAACACTTGGCTTCATATCACATGCCTAACTAGAATTATTTATCATTGCATGGAGCAGCAAGTAGAAGACTGTTTACAAAATGACCAGTATGCATTTCAAAGTAATGTGGGAACACAGGAACCAATACTTCCTTTACAAGTAATTTTTGAGCGGTCCTAGAGACTAAACACATTAATATTGATTGCCTTCATAGACATAAAAAAAGTTACAGAATGAAATTTTGATCCTGGAGTGGAATGTATGCTGACATGAAACTTCCTTGCAGATTAAAACTGTGCACTAGACTGACCCGAAATCAGGGACCTGTGCCTTTCGTGGGCAGACTGATCTACCAAAGAACAGTTCATGACTTTCCCAAGTAGCTTTATTTTCACCAGTACCTCATCTCCTACCTTCCAAATTTCACAGATGTTGTCAGCACACACTCTACTGCAGGGCAAGAAGTTCATTCTGGAAACATCCCCCAAGCTTTGGCTAAGCCATGTCTCTACAATATCCTCTCTTCCAGGAGTGCTAGTCCTGCAAGTTTTGCAGGATAGCTTCTGTGAAGCTTGGTACATAGGAGATGAGATACTGGAGGAGCAGAGCTGTGAGGAAAGATCTGTTGTCTTGCCTGGGCAGTTCACTCAGTAGAGCACTTGCCCGCGAAAGGCAAAGGCCCCGAGTTCAAGTCTCAATCTAGCACACAGTTTTAATCTGCCACAAAGTTCCTTTTCATAAATAAAGTTTTCAAGAATGCTTAACTGCTTAACATTAAGTGGAAGAAGTTGTTCAAAGGAATGATGAAAATAGTAACAGACTTCAGGGACAACAGAATATTCCTACAGCTTTACAAGAATCAGAATGCTATCATAGGAGAGGATGAACCACATACAAAAATATTATAGTGAGTAAGGCAGGAAGCAGGAATGTTGATGGTCTCTAATATTATTTAATTTGTACCAAAATAAAATGAAGGAATTCACATAAACCAGCAGCAATGGGATTACATTAATGAAGGCTATCTACAGGAGATACTCATCAGATGAGTCACATCTTAACACAGGTGTGGAAGATGAACATTAGCGGAAACAAAACAAATATTATGATTTACACAATACATAGAAAACAGAATGCAGCTGTACATCTTGGAAGCAAAATGCTGGCATGTGTGACTACCTTCAGGTATCGTAGAAGTTTTATCAAGTGAACGGTAGAAGTGAAGTAGCCCAAGAAAAAGAAACACTTATCCAGAAAAGAACACTACTGATGTCAAACAGTCCCCCTGACTACCAGGAAATTATTCTTAATTAGCTACATTAGGAGAATATACCTGTATGGGGCAGAAACATAGCTGACAAGGAAGGCAGAAAAGAAAAGATTGAAAGCATTTGAGGTATTGAAAAAACAATGGACTGTCATAGTCTCAAACATAAAAGATCAGGAGAGATAAGGAACCTGTACTCAAAACAGTCACTGCAAAGAGGAGCAACAGAATTGCTATTGTCATTCATTCCAAATCATTACTCTGACTGAAGGAGTGATGGAGAAAATAAGACAAAGAGGATGACTGAGATAGGAGTGAATGGATGAAATTAAAGCCAGTAGAAAATAAGAGTGCATTAAGAAGGGAGGAAGTAAGAGTGAACATGCCAACTTTTGGGTAAGCTATGTGCATGCTTTTTTATTAGAGATATGCATGCTTGAAAGTGGACTGAAGGTACCGTTAATATATTCAGTTTTCTGAAAAGTGGCCAAAATAATATCCTACTTTAAAGCCTCTAATCTTTGGTCACTCTAGAGTCACACGTGTAGAGGATGATGTATGTGTGCTGTATACATTGTGTGGCAGTAAGTTTAAGCAGTCACCTAGTGTTATGTTATATAATGTGATTTATATTCAGTCAGCCTGAAGAGGTATTCGGGACATTTTCTCTTTAATTTTGACTTCCTCTATGATCTGCTAATAATATGTATATTTGAAAATGTCTCTTAAATTAACAGTGCCTGATAGTTATTCAAATAATATACAGACTCAGCAGACCAATGACAGCATTAAATCAATGTTTGATGGCTTTGGACCCAAGCATAAGGGAAAAAAACCATAACTGAGAACCTCGTAAACAACAGGCCATCGAGCAAGATGCAAGATGATTACTATGATCATTTGCCATAAAATTTCACTACTTTGTGTGTGTGTGTGTGTGTGTGTGTGTGTATTGGGTTCAGGGGTGGGGGGAGGGGGGGGGAGGGGGGGGGAGAGAGAGAGAGAGAGAGAGAGAGAGAGAGAGAGGTTATGTCTTTACTAAGAACAGGGCAACACACTTTTATTAGTGACATATTGTTGAATGAGATTACAGAGAACATGTATTGAAAACTTTCCGAAGTTGTTAAAAGGACTGAGAAGCTAGAATGTGTGTGCAATCTCATATCTGCGTTGCTTAATACTTAATACCGTTTTCTGGTTAGTGCATGCTTGCAGCTCACTCAGTGCATAGCAGCCAGTACTTATTCTAGCATTTATCTGTTCAACAGTGGTAAATCCAGGATGGAATGTAACAATATTAGGAAAAGGATAGTTTGCTACTCACGATATAGTGGAGATGCTGAGTTGCAGATAGGCACAACAAAAAGACTGTTAGAGAAAGAGCTTTCAGCCAACAGGGCCTGAGATAACACACACACACACACACACACACACACACACACACACACACACACACACACACACACACACACACACACACACACGACTGTCTCTGGCTGCTGAAGCCACACTATGAGTAGCAGCACATGATGGAAGTCGCAACAAGGGATAGCAGCATATGGGTGGGGGACAGAAAAGTGCTGCTTGTGGGAGCACATAAGGACGAGGTGCAAAGAGGGTCGGGCAGCTAGCTGAAAGCGGGAGGTTAGATGGAAGACGGGGGAGGGTAAGAGGAAAAGGAGACAGGAAAAAGACTGTGGATGCGTTGCTGGAATAGAAGCCCGTTTAGTGCTAGAATGGGAACAGGGAAGGGGCTAGAGGGTAAGGATAAAGACTAACAAAGGTTGAGGCCAGGAGGGTTATGCAAACAAAGGCTATATTGCTGCGCAATTCTGAAAGGCTGGTGGGAAGGATGCAGATGGCACAGGCTGTAAAGCAGTTATTGAAATGATGAACGTTGTTTTGGGCAGTGTGCTCAGCGTTGGGGTGATCCAGCTGTTTCTTAGCCACAGTTTGTAGGTGGCCATTCATGCAGACAGACTGCTTGTCGTTTGTCGTGCCCACATAGAATGCAGTACAGTGGGTACTGCTTAGCTTGTAGATCAAATGATTGGTTTCACTGGTAGCCCTGCCTTTGATGGAATGGATGATGTTTGTGACTGGACTGGAGTAGATGGTGGTGGGAGGATATATGGGACAGGTACTGAATCTAGATCTGTTACAGGGATACGAGCCAGAAGGCAAGGGTTTGGGAGCAGGAGTTGTATACGAGCGGACGAGGATATTGTGTCAATTCGGTGGGTGGTGGAGCACCACTGTGAGAAGGAAGTGGGTAGGACATTCCTCATCTCGGGGCACAACGAGAGGTAGTCAAAACACTGGCAGAGAATGTGATTCAGTTGCTCCACTCCTGGCTATAGATGTGATTGCCGTGGGTGGCTAGGGTGTATGGGAGGGACTTCTTGGTGTGGAATGGATGGAAGTCATCAAAGTGGAGGTATTGCTGCTGGTCGGTAGGTTTGATATGGGTGGAGATACTGATGTAGCCATCTTTGAGGTGGAGGTCAGCATCGAGGAAGGTGGATTGTTGGGTTGAGTAGGACCAGGTGAAGCGAATGGAGGAGAAGGTGCCAAAGTTCTGGAGGAATGTTGATAGGGTGTCCTCACCCTTGATCCAGATCATGACAGTGTCATCAGTGAATCTGAACCAGTTGAGGAGTTTAGGATTTGGGTGTTTAGGAAGGATTCGTCTAGGTGACCCATGAATACATTGGCATAGGATGATGCCATATGAATGGCATAGCCATGCCCCAGATTTGTTTCTAGATAATGCCGTCAAAGAAGAAGTGATTGTGGTTGAGGATACTGTTGCTCATGGTGATGAGGAATAAGGTTGTAGGTTTGGGATTCATTGCACGCTGGGAGAGCTACTGTAAGGCCGTGAGCATTAGGGATGTTTGTATAAAGAGAAGTGGCATCAATAATGACAATCAGAACATGATGTGGTAAAGGAACAGGAACTGTGGAGAGTTGCTGGTGGAAAGGATTGATACCTTTTATGTAGGAGGGTTGGTTGCAGGTAATAGACTGAAGGTGTTGATCTACGAGAGCAGAGATTCTCTCAGTGGGAGCACAGTAACCGGCCACAATTGTGCATCCTGGGTGGTTGTGTTTATGGACTTTAGGAAGCATGTAGAAGGTACGAGTGCAGGGAGTGGTAGGGTTGCGGAGGGAGATAGATTCTGGGAGAGGTTCTGAGAAGGGCCTTATGATTTGAAGAGAGACAGAAGATCCTGCTGGAATTGGGTCACTCTGGCACGGTTTGTAGGTGGATGAATCTGACAGTTGGCAGAGTTCTTCTACCAGGTAATCCTTGGAGTTCTCAAAACAACAGTGATAAAGCCTTTGTCAGCAGGTAGGATTATGAGGTTGGGATCAATTTTAGATGGTGGTACTTTCTGTGGATGTGAGTTTAGTTTGCATGTTGGTGGTTTTGGGGAATGATGGTGAGGCAAGGTTCAAGGTTAAGAAATGCTGTAAAGTTAACAGGGTTTGATTAGGGGGCAGTGGGGATGGATCATAATTGGATGGAGGAGTGAATTGAGTCAGGCAGAGTTCAACTTTGGTCTTTGGTTGAGTGTGATTGTTAGCGCTGGTGGTGAAAAAGTGTCTACCTGCATGATTGAATCCAGGAGTGGAGAAAAAGGCAAGGGCTTTGGAAAGGAGTTAAACTTCTGCAGGAACTAAGGCTCTCAGAAGAAAGGTTCATGACTGTGTTTCAGGTCTGTTTACTTTCCGGATTCTGTATGATGGTGGGACAGAGTTTTTGAGGGTGTGGTAAATGTAGTAGGTCTGTGAGGGAGGATTTGTCAGCTATGAGGGAATGTGGGGGAAGGTTTTGACATGGTTGTAGAGGCAGTGGATAGTGGTAGTCCAAGGCAGGAGTAGGAAATGAACAGGGCGGAGAGTTTTTTTGAGGTGGTGGTGTGCATGTTTTTCTAGTTCCTGGAGTGCAAGAGTTTCAATGTGTGTTATGCAATGCAAGGATTTGGGATTGTATAGCAGGAGAATTTTACAGAGGAAGAGAATGTATTGCAATGTGGTCTGGGCCTGATTGATATGGTTTTGCAGGACTATGTTGGTGAGGGTTAAGGATTGGTAGAATCTGAACAGATTGAGATCATTGTGGAAGGGAGGGTGGCAGCCAGAGATGAATAATATGATGATGGATGATTTGCTGGTAAGGCCATTGGTGGGGGGGAGATTCCATGAGCCAAGCAACAACGCAGGAAAAGTATGTGGGACTGTTTCCGGCTAGTAATAAGGAAACTTTTGTCTATTGACACAGATGGAAGGAGCAAGGATTCATGGTGGTGGATAAAAATGTGCAAAAATACATAAATGACATAGAATTACACCTGAAAAAATTCACAAAAATACACCCAAACACGTGGGAAAAATCACAAAACAGATGAAATAAGGGGAAACAAGATGAAATGAGGGAGTAGGCCAATAGCGAATGGCAAAAGCTAACTGAAATTGGCATGGAGGCACAATGAGATCAGAGAAAAATAAATAAAAAAATTGTAATGTGGGTTGCAAGTTTGAGGATGGATAAGTGTGAAGAAGGGGGTACAGCACATGTGACTTGATTACGTGAAGTAAGTAGGTGCTAACTGGAATTTGTGTGTTCAGTATGTTTATTCCATACCAGGTTATGTCATAACTACAGACCCACGAATATGCTTTCAGTGTTAGGTTATTTACTGTTACAAGTGGTTGGGAGGGGTTTGTTTTTGTGTGATACAGAAGTCCGTGGAAAAAGTCTTTTTACTGTTGGTTGTTAATTTTCCATATGTAGCTTAGTTGCCGAGTTGATCAGTAGCCGCATTCACAGCTTTCTGTATGGCTTCTGAGGAGTACAGTTGTCATCTGAAATAATAATGTTTATGTGAGCATTTACATTCAGACTCAAGTCATTGGTATATAGGAGGAAAAGCAGAGGCCTCAGTACTGAACTCTGAGGCACACCTTGCTTAACAGTTTTACTATCAGGAGGATTTCAGTTATTGAATTGAGTTGTTTGGCAATGTACTTCATACTGACCAGTGAGCAATAACTTGGGAATGATGCAGTCCATTTGTTGATACCATACTGTTCAATATTTATAAGTCACATTTTGTTACACACTCAGTCAAAATTCTTTGACAGACAAAGGAAAAAAAATACGCCTGCAGTGGTTAATTTGTATCTAATAAATGGGGTATTATATTGATTGACTCATATATAGCCATTTCTGTTCATTTGTTGTTTCAAAACCCATGTTTGGAATATACTCATGCATAGCTTTTTGTAAATGAAGCCCATAAATTTTTTGAGCACAGTTTTTTTTTTTTTTTTCAAATACTTCAAAGAAGCAGGATGAAAATGTGATAGGCCTCAAGTTGTTCACTTCCTTATCATAATCTTTTTTGAAAATGGGAATAATTTTTGAGATTTTCAGTGACATTGGGAAGGTACCTGCCTGTTTGTATTCAACATAAATATAATTTTTTCTTCAGTTTTGTTTGCAGATAGTACCTTTATATTAATTAATCATAATGATAACAGAAAAAATTCCCACCTCTATTATGAACTCTCTGAATATTCAAGAAAACTCATTTCACTTAAATGGTTAAAAACTGAACATCTCAAAAACCCATATGGTGTAGTTAAAGGCCAAACATTCAAAAGGCCAGAATATTGAAACAGATAGCAATAAGCAGCTTATAGAAGAATTTAACATAGTGGCGTTCTTTAGATTATATTTGTACAAGAATTTAAGGTGAACTGAACATGTTGAATTCCTAGCAAATGAACTTATCAGTTTACTTGCATGCACTCAGCATGGTGTAGTTTTCGGGGTAAGTTCAAATAACACATTTGAGATACTGAAGCTGCAAAAGAAAAGTCAAACATGTGAACTGCACAGGCATACTAATCATGTTGTACATTATTTCAAAAACTACAACTTCTAACTGTCCCTCTCTAAACATTTATGAAATTATAATCTTCTTACACAGCACACTAAAATTGTAGAAAATCTTTTTGGCCATATTAAGAGCATAAGAAATGCATAATTTTTAGCTTTCCATATACCAACTGAAACTACATCCTCAGACTTCACGGTATTTGAAGATGAAACTACAAGTATACAGTAAAGTAACAGACAGACACATACCCAGTCAATTGATGCAGAATGAACAGATGATTTGAGAAAGGCATTATTAGATTTATAGAGTAATTTTCCTTCCCCAACAGAGTTTTGTTAGTATTAGGCCACTGTTTCTAGCATATGCTGTACTTCATTGTGTTAAAAACGTATCACAAATTTTAGACATGTCTTATGATTTAGAAATGTACATTAAGAGATGTTTCACAGTTCACACATTGCATATAACCTGGAATTTATCAGGGGATTAATGTTCTGCTTACAAGCAGCTGTGTCACCATGTGCCAAGTTCATTACAATAGACTTTTTTGCAGGTTGGCTGTGGAACCGAAGCTCCTGCCACAAGAAGAAGTCACATATGCGGAGCCGGTCTTAGTTCCCACACCCGGTGCTGGCACAGGTGTGGGCGGGGGAAGTGGCCCGGAAAAGCTCAACTCCCCAAAGGGCACACTGAGAAAGAGTGCTGCACAGCAACAGCAGCAGCAGGCAGCGGAGACCCTGTTCCAGTTCCAAGACAGCTTTTCGCCGTACGGCCGGGGCCGTGATTTTGGCACTCTACGTCCCCACGATGGGGGCCCAGGAGGTGGCTACCGGAGGGCCACGGGTCCGGGAACTGGCGGAGGGCCCGACTCCGGCTTCGGCACTACCCGCTCTGTAAAGAAGGTGTACCTCTGAGGTGCGGGGGCGGGGGCGGGGGGGAGGCGGACTCGCCCGCCGGGCTCCGGTTCCGGCTCGGGCTCTGCTTCGGGGTCGGTGTCGGGCCCCCCCTCTGGCAGCAGCAGGAGCAGCAGCACCTCCCCCTCCCCGCCCTCGTCCTCACCCTCGCCACCCCCACACTCGCGTGCACCCTGCTCCTACATATACCGCACATAGTGGAGGGCGATTGCTCGCCATTCGTGGTAATCTGTGTGTGGGTCCTCCAGATGTACTGTTAGGAATATCAGCTTCTGATTCCATTTTAGGCAGACTGAAATACTACCAGCTATATCATCCAAGCAGAAAGTGTCAAAATGCTGACATTTGCAATACTCAGTTAACACTGCTTGTTTAAAACGAAGTATCGGGATACTTGTAGTCTGCATTCTGTCGCTGCAGTGATGTTAGTGTGCCTGAGGTCACTTTTAGCAGTGCGTACTGACTTGTGTGACCAGAAAAGATGTCGTATCTGCCTTCTAGAAAATTGTGTTGTGGCAGGTTCCTGCAGCAAACATGTGCAGAAGCTGAGGTTTCATTTGCTGGAGTCTGGTAACAACTGAGGGAGCATGCAGGGTTTTGAGTTGTGCTTGCTGTTTTTTACTTTCTGGTTCAAAGAAATGTGTCTGTTGATACTTTAAACCAAAGAACGTTTTAAAAATAGTCATTTTAAGTTTAATATGCAGCACGAATTGAAGTTCCACACAACTTAGAACATTATCTCCAGATTTTTCTGTGCCTTGTGATGGCTCAATATGTTTGCATTGTTATGTTTTAAAGCTGAAGAGAACAGTGTAGACTGCTTGCTGTAAATTTCATTTCTCATGTACTTCACATAAGAATTTTACCTGACGAAATACTCATTTAGCAATGTGAACTGATTTGTTATTTTATTTTAGCCAAGTGTGGAAAAGATTGCCACAAACATTCCATTTTGGAGTTAATAAACTCTGTGCATTTTTATATAATACGTAACTTGTAATTCTCGTCATTGCACGTGGAATCGTGAGAGCAGAATATGTAAAAGACATTTTGGTATTGTCTTTGAGCCTGCCGCATTAAATAGGGGCATCACCAGCGAGGTGCTGATTTCTGGAAAGAACAGTGAAGTAAAAGTATATTCCCTTATTGTCATACAATGTTCTCATTTTGACAACATTTGTAAAATTGACTTGAGCTGACGTGACAGATTCTGTGACGACTAGTTAGTGCCTTAGGGCAGGAGTTTCAGCAGGCTCGGTCTGTGTGCTTTTACATTTATTTTAAGAATAGAATAGCCATGTGATAAGTTCATCAAAAACTGTTATCAGTTACGTGAAAGAAATGAGGAAGAACTTAGGATCGAGTGAAAAGTTGATTCTACCCCAAGTAAAAGACTACAACTAATATTTTGAAGTGCATGGAACACATTGAGATTTCTATGAGGTTGTTATAATGTGCTCTTTATTATTATGAGATGTTTGTGAAGTCTGAAATGAATCTGATGTGATGAATGGGAATTTTGTTTACTGTGTGATAGTGTAAAGTCAAAATTTTGTTTGATGTGTAAGTGGACTGCTTGTAGAAAGTCTTGTTATTTTTTATGTGAGAAATGTGATATGTGATTATGTAGGTGAGTTTCTACAACAGGAAGACTAGTAAAAAGTGTTCTTTGTACTGCATCAGTAAGGATAAAGTACTATCCTTAGGATTAAGCTTTGCATTTTTCACAGTCATTAATTTATTACACAACCTAGTTCCAATATTTAACGAGAGTGTTCATTATTGTATCTGTTAGAAATAAGACAGTTTTGTTTGTACATTGTAAGATGATTTGTACATAATATTTAAATATTTTTAGAAGTGCCATGTATTTTCAAGTTAGTTATTATGTTACATACAATTTCAGTGTTACTTGCCACTTTGTTTAAAAACAAATTTTTAAAAAAATATTAATATGTATAAATAAAACAATGTTTTTAAATATTATGCTTCTTCCTATATGCAGGGCCAGCTAAGCTATTTTGTACTGTAAAATAAAAATTTTATAAAGTGGAGTTCTCAAGTACGTGTCATATGGATATATGACATTTCAACGACACGAGTGATGACTCAGTTTTGTTACGATCCTAAAGTGCCGAAAAAATATTCCCTTTCCTGAGACAGTGATGTAAGATTGTAAAAGTACGTACTATGTGCAATTATTATACAACATTCATAACATGCATTAACACAGGTGATACTTACCATGTATATGTAGCAGCCTTATCTCGAGCTTCTAGCACTTTGTATGTGTGGATTTGTTGAAAGTGTACAGTAGTCTTTCTGAAACAGAACTGAGACATATTTAACAGTAAGATCTGCATTTGTAAGGAAACCAGCCAGTAATGCAAGGATGACCTACAAATCGTTGACAGTTGAGCAGTACACAGGAAGCTCGGAAGGGACTGTTACCACTCACAGATGTGGTCAGTAAAAGCAATTCTGCATTACACTTCATGTTACCGTATTCATCAATTCTCAGTTTAGAAAAGTAGGTTTTGAGAATTCAGGAGCATCACAATTAAGATAGAAATGGTTAGGTTATGGCATCAAAAATACAAACAGCAAATTTTCAGAATAATGAAAACTTTATTTTCACCAGTCATAATTCGAGATATCTTTCTACACAACTTCTTAGGTGTGAAAAATTAACAAATGCACTTTTTATAGTAAAGTCTTATTCACACTTACTGAAAACTGAGAGGAACTCTAGTATAGCAAAATACAGCATAGGATTGCAGTGTAGAATCCTGTCGATTTCCGAACCTAGCCGGTTCGAGAGCCTCTCGAAAGGAGTGTTACTTTTTGTATTGTTTATACCTGCTCTCTGTAATAAATATTTATTACGAATAGGCCTACACTTTAAAATTTCATATGTAAGGGAAATCAGGCTTTCAACTTATTTTTCCAGCTTTGCAATATGACATTGTCTAAAGGAGCTGGTATATAATGTAGCCCTCACTGTGAACTTGTGCCTGTAGAATTCGAGTTGAATCTCTTTTGTAACGTAGCCAGTCAGAGTACAGTCAGCGACTGCCGAGTAACTTGCCATGTGTCGGAACGTCACTGGTGTTTCCTAGTTAGTTTTTTAAACTGTGGAGTCGGTGCCGTAGTTCTGAAGTGGCAGGTCTTTTTATATTTGTGCAAGTACTATTGTCAGTCTTTGCAGGAATAGTGTAATTTACTGTTAATAGAAAAGTGAGCCATAGTGTTTGTTGAAGGTGGAGGTTCTCAGTCAGATTTGTTCAAGTATCGAGACTGCATTTAGTGCCATCTGTTAGTATCTTTTGAAACACTATATTATATGACCGTGGGTCTGGTTGCCTTAGTGTCAGTTCTGTTTCTGTGAACATTACAGTGAGACATTAAACTGCCTCTGTATCATCTGTCCCTTATTATTTTTTGTAAATTTACTGTAATGAATTAATAATTAAACAATAAATGATTTTCATTAGCTGAGGACATAAGTGATTTATTAGCTGGCTTTTGAATTATTGTTCTTTGAAACTGAATGATATGTATGTTCATTAAAAAATGTAATATTTTTATCTTAATACAGTCTTCATATGAGCAAAAGCCTTATCTTTCACTTAGTTACTTTAAATTTAAATTGGAACTGTAGACAGTGTTTCACTCCTGTGCCACCATAAACTTACCAAATTTGCTTCAAGTCTCTATTGACAAAATGAGTACACAAAAGCTACAATTGATCACATTCTAAAACTCTTTAGGTAGAATTCAACTGTTTGTAGTTAAGTCCACACACACACACACACACACACAACACAACAACACAACACATGATACACACAACTAGGATCATGTTTATAGGGTGTGGCATCTCAAATACCTATTGAGTCATTAAAGATAATGGTAATCACTTTTCCTAATAGTCAGTCTCCTAAAATAATGACCAAATGTGTTTTTGTAACCTTGTCAATTATTGGATAAAGACAACTACTCCTTTTTCTTGGCCAAATAGCTGTTCCCAATGATACAAATGTACTGTTGAACCTACTGAGATCTGACTTATTCTGGAGTAAAACTGTATTAAAATTTGAATTTTTTGTTGTTCTTACACTGAAAAATTTATGCACCTCTAAACAGTGAAGAGATTTGTCTGGATGGGAAATATTTGACAAATTGTGTACTGAATGAAGTGCTACAGAAAAAATGTCTGCATAGATATGATATGTTGTAAAGTATGCCAAAGTTATACATTATATTAATTGTAAATCATTTTCACAGTGAGAAGAAAAACTGGTAGACCTATAATGATTAATAATTTAACAATAATTTTACTAAGCAAGAACTATCAGCATTGTATTAATGCAAGTGAAATGTTATCTACATGAACTGCGAGATGTAGAACAGTGAATACACAGAATTTTTCAACTCATCCCATCTCCATCAATATTGTCAAAAGGCTTGATGGGACAACACAGCAGAAGCAATGGTTCTTGCAACTGGTTGCCCTTGCTGTACTCAAAAACATGTTATAGACAACTTACTGTAAACAACAACTTCATTCAAATCCTTTGCAGGACAATACACAACTGGTCAAGTACTTCTTATCTACAAAGCATCATATCAGTGTCTGTATTTCAGTGGTTAATAATGTTATGAGTATGATATGGTCATTATTTTGTGAACCCCTTGTGATAATTCTATTGGTAGAAATAGATTTATGAGGTATTTAATGGGTGAAAAAATATTTGAGGTGAAATAGTTGTGTAAGAAACAGTTGTATGATTTGAAAGAAAAAAAATTACCTATGCAGAGGTCAATTTTCCAAATCAGGAACAATGATGGAACTGTTATGCTTCACACAAAAGCAGACATAAAAACTATAGCTCTATCAGCCTTCTCTCTGTAATGTTAGATATCCACTAAAAATATTGTCAACTGTATAGGAAAAAAGTTGTATTTTAATCACACAAAAGAGCACATTGTGATCAAAATTATAAATCAGAGCAGTGAAAATAATATTGCACTTTGTCTGGAATTCATAGATCTTGAGAAAGCTGGTGACATCTTAATGAAGTATATACTAGTGACCCTTGAGGGAAAAGTTATTGATACAACGATAGTAGTATACTGATACACAAACATTAATGCAACAGCTTCCATTAGGCTTCATAAGGATACTGGGAAATTCACAATTGATAGAGGACTTGGGAAAATAAATTCTTCATAACCAAAACTATTCACAATATCCCAAGGAAATATTCTCATATAATGAAAAATGAGAAAACAAAGAAGTAATGCTTGGTATTTTACTTTACTGATCAGCACTGCAGTACTTGAGGAACTTTGGTCTCCTTTGCCACCTGCCTCCATTCTTCTCTGTCCATAGCTTTCCATCTCCAATTCCTGACTCCCATTGCTTTGAAGTCCTCTTCCACATCTCCAAGCTACCTTTTACAGTGTCTTGCTTTCTCCTCAACCCCTTGGGCTTTTCTACAAACACTTCCTTAAAGCTCAGAGTTTCTGGCAATCTCTCTATATCATCAGCCTACCTTAATGTTCCATGCAGGATTTTCACTACAATATTTATCTGTCCAAAAAGTGTGAGTAGTTCTGTGTTTGTCCATAATTTCCAGCTTTCTTCCTCCCTCAAACTGCCCAAAGTATGGTTTCATTAGCATTAGATAATATGCTGATGTGTCACTCTGTCATTCGTAGGTCGGCATCAGACATTACGTGTAATGCTGACAAAGGCAGCCACACATAAAATATGGCCTTCGATTGATGACCACGCTATGGACAGTCCCTCCTCAGCTGGCACAGGCAGTACTGGGATTGAAGTGAATAAGAGGCCACTGCATGCTGCAGTCAGCCCTCCCGTCTTGTGATATCCGCTTGAGATTGTACACTCTCTGTCTCATTTAGTGACTATAGGATAATGAATTCTTGTTACGAAATGGGACACTGGAATATTCTATCAGATCTGGCTGTTTGTGTATACTGCAATTCATTAAGTAAAAGCCTTTTAATTATAACAGTTGTTCTAATTACTCTTTGCTCTCTGCCTCTAGAACCCGCACTATGAGATAAAACATGAGTATCTTTCTTAAAATCTTCCTTTCCCATTTCATTAAAAAGGCTTCTTACTTTGTAGTTATCATTCACCCTTCTGATACATACATTACTAAATGTCTTAATGTAGCGAAATTTATTTTGACTTTTGTATTCAAAGTAACATTTCTGAACTTGCTGTTTTTCTTGCAGAATATATGCATCTTTTTTCACTTGCTATTCTTTCTTGAATTTCTTATGCTGCTCTGTTATCTTCTGTTATTATTAAATCTGGATATTAAAGCCTTCTACTCTTTGACATTCTTTCCCATCTATTTTTATTGATGTCTCCCTTCTATCCCTGCCAGGCATATTGCCTGTTTCACTTCCAGTAGTAACTTCCTCACTGCCACCATATGTACAAACTGGTTAAATATTGTTCCCTCTGTGTTTGTTGGCATTTGCCACATTACCTTCCCCACTGCTAAGATAAAGAGTAGCATACAGATCACATCTCTCTGCTGTGGCCCCCTCCATGCATGGAACTCTCCTGATAACTCCTGTTCTGACCTTATAAACTGTTACATTCATTGTATTGTTTAGTAAGATTTTAGCTTCTTGGAAAGAATGCTGGGTGGAAAGGATACTGGGTGATTATCAGGCTGGATTTATGAAAATAGATCCACAGTGGACTATATATTTTTGTTGAGACAAGTTCTTGAGAAATTTTATGAATATAACAGGTAACTGCAAAAGTTCTATATTGATTTTAAATAATCATACAGCAGCCTAGACAGGACTAAGATTCTCCAAAGTATGAAGGATTTTAGAGTCCCACTAAAATTTGTGAGGTTGATGGGAAAGACAATGAAAGCAACAATTTGCAAGGAATTTCTGGAAAATAAATATATCTGAACCACCTGTATTTTGCTGCTGATAGTGTACCGTTTGCTCTTGTACAGAAAAAATTAACAATGAATGGAAGAACTTAATAGAACAAGCCTGGAGAAGGCCTGAATTTCAATAATTGGTTAAAAAAAAACTGAAATAAGACACAGTGAAAAGAAAATGCTTTACATGAACAATGAACTCTCAGAACCACTTGATTAGTTTTTGTATCTTAGACAGCTGAGTATAAAAATTGGTGGACAAGAAAAGAAATAAAGAGAAGAGTGCCAATGGTATCAGGTACTTTTGGTTAACTGAAAATGAGTTTCAAAACTGAACTTTAAAGCATTTGAAACTGAAAGTTTACAATTAATGTGTTGCCAACTTTGCCTTGTGCAGTGAACTATGGACTTTCAATATAAAACCATTTAGTAACTGAGAAGGTCACTCGATGAATGATGGACAGAGGTGTAGTGGGAATTAGTAAGAGAGATAGGAAATTCAGTAGTTGTATCGGAACAGGCTGGAATGGAAGACATAATTTACAAATGCATTGAAAATGAAATGTACCAGTAGCAGTGGGATAGATGGGGTACGGAAAGGAAGATGATCAAATGGAAGTGACAATGACATCCAAGATCAACATAAATGCATGTTGCTGAAAAAGTGTAGCAATGACTGTCAACAGCTTTGTAGGGTATAAAAAGCAGCTAACATATGTTGGGTAACAGACCAACTTAACACTGGAGAAATAGATTTTATAATGATGCATTTGTTAATATTTAGCTCTGTTATAACTTTTGAGAATATATTTCTGTAATTATGTAGAATAATAGCTACAGTGATGGAGCAAATTTTTCTTTAAATTCTTTTTTGTTACAAGTATTAATTCACTTTAGAGAAACAGTTATGAACACACTGCAAAACTCACAGACTACCCAATGTAAAATGGCAATACTTAAGAATGCCCAAATACACAAACGGGAAACTGCTGGTGTTAAAAGGGAGAACAGGTGATTCAGTTTGTTCATTATTAATGCCAAAAAGGATAATACAAGGCTACATCACGACTAAATTTACAGTAACAGTAATAAACAGTAATGCTGGATCAGTGACTGTCGTCCAATAGGCATGTGACGTGTTAATTAATTATTGAACTGCAGTGATGAACCTAGGAGTTCAGTTAGTAAGAAATGGTCATAACAAGTTAGTCAGCCAAAGCATCAGTAGAATGTGTTGAACTTGTGTAAGATACGACTTCAAAGAGCTCCTAAGAAATAAAAATGCTTTGCACAATGCCATTTACAATTATTGAAGTTTGCCATCTGACACACTGTAGACACAGGTATTCAGATGAAATCACTTTGGTATAGCAGGAATACCTTGGACCATAATATTAATTTTATTTCATTCCTGTGTGGACTTCAAAATACTAGTTATTGTTGTTCCTACTGATTGAGTTAACTTTCTTCCTATTTTGAATTATTATGATAATTTATTCTAAACTTTCAATGATAGTGTATGTAATGGATCCAATTTGTCCCCAGAAATTGTAGCAAAATGAGGAAAAACATTTTTCGAATAAATAGTCCTAAATGCATGTAGGTTCTTTTGCTATTTTGCTTTTCTTGAAGGTCAGGTTTGATTGCATTATTTGGCACAGAAGAAAGAAAACTACCAGAAAGACTAATTTCTTGCACCAGAAAAGCATATTTCATAGCTCTTTAGAGTCGAATCACTTGTGACTCATTTATGTGATAAATTTCATATAACAAATTCTCTGGATCACAACATGTTAAAAATTCCAGTTAATCATCTCATTCATATTTCATTTTCCCCTCATTTAAAATTTTGTAATCCTTTTTCAGTTTTGTAAAATAAATAAATTTCCTCAGAAAGTATGAAACATAGTTCAAATCTCTTTCTTTAAATAACTATATTGCATCACAGTTTATTAACTTCCATTAGGATGGTTCAGCCAATGAATGGACTGTTATCGGCACAAGTGCATTGGAAAATACATACTCAACATATTTAAAAAGTTGTTGGTAAATTTTTGAACTGAAAACATATACTGCAAACTATCTCATATAAGTACAAACATTGAAATCAAGAAAAAAAGACTTTTATAATCTTCAGAGTAATTACCGTATATTACAAAAGTATGAGACAACCAGATAAATGAACAGAATTACCTAACTAATGAACATCTTCACAGATGAATATTATTGTATAAAATGAAGTCTCGAGGCCAATTATATGTTAAAAAAGGTAAAAAGTGCAAGTACTTAATAAGTTCCATATTTTATTAATAAGTGTTATGAATCAAAACAGTCATATGGAAACGCAAAGTACAAAAATTATATCTTACAATTAACCCAAAAAGAAATATGATGTACAACACTTGCAGACTCACTCTCTGTAATAGAGATAATTTAAATATACAAATGAAATACTAGGGCAGAACACATTAACCGAAAGTAATGAATCTTTTTACGTCAATATTTTGCCTTATAGTTATCCTTCCTTCTGATGGAAAAAAAAAAAAAATTTAAACGAATGATAATTACTTGCTCCCAGTGGCTGAAACTGTTAAGTACATAACAAAAGAAACTTATTAGAGTTTTCTATACTCAATTTTTTCAATAACGTAAGTCTGAAATGTACGTGAATATATTCTGATGGTTGCCTTAGCATCTGAAATAAAAACTTTCATCTACTCTCTTGGATACCAGCTGATAACCTCTTTCTTGAGTCATTGCCAGTGTGGTGGCCCATTCACTATTGTAGTACTTCTTTCAAACTCTTATCCTTTTCTGTGAAAATGTTATTGAAAATATTCACCTTCAACTACAATAACATAGGTTTTATTTACTTCTGTCTTCAAGATTGCAATCAAGGACTTGAAACAATCTCTTAAACTTAATTTGAATCAGATACAAAGACTTTATCTTCATTTTTCCTCATTTTCCTGACAGTGCATTTTTCTAGGGATTCATCCAGTTTTTGCTTTTGTTTTACTGCCTTTCTTCTCTCTTCCTTTGATTTTTTAAAGCTTCATGATATTCTTTCTGTTTTTCTAGAGTAATTACATAAGGAAGTTTATTGTTATTTATTTTCTTTTTTTCATCAGTTATTGGGCAATGAAGGTGGTCCTTTAAGACCTCTTAAAATGTTAGATGATTTTCCCGAGATGAGTGTGTTATTGCACACACAAGTTTCTGAACCTGAGACACACGAATACCTTTCAGTACATCAAAAATTAATGTTTCAGGCTGAAGATGTGTGGCTGAGATAGCATATAAAAATACCCCTTCTGTCTGTCTGAGCAGCATCTCCTTTCTGATGTGACAGGAGGAGTTAAAAAAAATGGCTCTGAGCACCATGGGACTTAACTACTGAGGTCATCAGTCCCCTAGAACTTAGAACTACTTAAACCTAACTAACCTAAGGACATCACACACATCCATGCCCGAGGCAGGATTCGAACCTGCGACCGCAGCGGTCGCGCGGATCCACACTGTAGCGCCTAGAACTGCTCGGCCACACTGGCCGGCCAGGAGGAGTTATTTGCAGTGCACAAGTTCAGCAGGTTTTCCAAATTCAGTTCCATGTGGGCTAGTTAAATGACTTAATGCTTCATCTAACGTAATGTTTTGCTTATCATATCTCACTTTGATTGAATACTTCTTTCGTACTGAGAAATGAAACTGGCTTTTTAATCTCAGTGGTTCTACACATGAAGAAAAACTGTTTTGAACAATTCAAGAGTATATGAAGGAAATTCAGATTCAGAATCTGCAGAAATATGAGTTCTCTTTTGAGAAGGTAGCTCTCCTTCATCCAGTATGTTTTCTTTACTGGCTCTTAATTTGTTTAAGAGAAAAGTTCCACATTTTTAAAACTTTTCTGTATTTTCTGTTCACTTACAACAGATTCAAAAGCTTCTTTGAAGAGAGCAGTAAAAATTTACCTTTGTGATTTTAATCCACATGCTTTTTTTCCAACTTTAAGGATGTTTGTTCCATTTGCTGACAAACTGAAAGTAAGGATTAGCTCCTCTGAATAAAACATACTTGGTTCTAAGTTTAAATGAGATTTTTGCCCTTCCAAAAATGAGCAGAAATGGAAAAGATACAGGTGATTGGAGACATACACATAAAAAGTTAGTGCAAAAATCACTCTGAACTCGCGATTCTGAACACTCATGAGTCACCTAAGCACGGCAGCAGTATCATATGCAGGAGACAACAGTATTATTTTTGCTTACTCTGGCACCTCACACAAGCCATAAGCTACATCCTCTTGATTTTGGAGTTTTCCTTCTTTCAAGCAGTTCCATAATACAACACCCTGTGATCTCATGGCAAGCACATAGGTATCAATAAAGCCTATGATGTTCATGGACTAGTTGGTGGAGCATTCCCCATGGCATCACCAACAGAAGTATATAAAGCAGTGGAAGATATGTGATATTGAACCACTGACTACAGATATTTTTGGACCTGAAGGTTATCAGCCACCTTATTTGACTAATTGACTTTTACCAATTGAATCTACCCAAAGAACTGGTTTGCCATCTATTTCCACTGTTGATGTTTCTGACAAAATCATAATTCACATCTGAACATTCACCAGCCTTATGGAAAAGTCAATCAAAAACTACTGTTCTAAGAAGAAAACAAACTAAGGAAACTAAATTAAAGAGTCTGAAATGCACTCCCATCTAAAACAGCCTTGAAGAAGAAGCTAGATTAAGAGAAAAAAATAAAATGAAGAAATCTAACAGGCCTATAGGCAAATGGTCAAGAAATGAAAGGAATAAAAACTCAGAGAAAGGTGTGTCATTCATCATCAGCATTGAGTCTTTCTTCAGATGAAGAAAGCATGGTGAGTTCTTGATAACATTTCATGATTTTCAAAGTCTATGCCAAAGATTCTACAACGTTCAGACATTATGTTGCTAAGGTTTTGCAAGTTCTAAAAGATGAAGCTCAAGTGTTATTTTACATATGTAGGACTGGAACAATTAAATTCATGAGCAAATGGAAGCAGTTTTATAGAAAAGACTGATGTTATATTGAAATTACCTAAAACATTTCAATCAAAATCAGCTCAATGTGTAAATATGTTTTATTTTAATTCTGATTTGAGGGACTTCGTGTTGCATTAGCTATTTATTAGCCTTTTGTAGACTGTTGTGATTCTGTAATTTATTTCTTGTTTGTCATTGTACAATGTTCCATCTGTATTTTGTTTCTGAATGTATACAAGTTAATGACAGCGGTTCAGTTAACCTCCTGCAGCCGTCGCAACTATGTTACATTTTTGTTCTGCTTTTGGTAATATATAGGTAAGCTCTTAATATTTTTTTCAGACACTTATTATAAAGAAACCAAAACAATGGTGCGCTAAACATTTACTTGTTGTTTAAAATATAAATTAAAAAATCAAAATGGAAGTTAACTTTACCCTACATCATTCATCCTTGTTACAGTCTGAGAAAGGCAATGGCAAACCACCTCCGCTAGGACCTTGCCTAGTACGGTGGTGCGGGTCTCTCGCATCATCCCCTACGCTCATCAGAGTATGGGACCCCATCATCATCACCCTACAGCACCAATTAATCAAAAGTTGTGTTTATGAACTAGAAGAATTATATGCTAGTGTGGCATCCTAAACTTAACGTTTAATTTTTAATGTAAAATAATCATCTGATTTGGCAGGTCTATATTTTTGAAACCAATAAACTATACAATAAATTTGGTTTTTTCATAAACTGGAAACTCAAAGTTTTTTTTCATGTCTTTTCATAGGTGTTCAATATGCCCCCCTTGAGATGCACGGCATATGTCAATGCGGTATTCAAACTGTTCCCACACTGCAGCGAGCGTGTCTTGAGTTACAGCTTCCGCAGCTGCTGTTATGTGATATTTCAGTCCATTCATTGTTGTTGGTAACAGAGGCACATAAACAGAGACTTTTATAAACCTCCACCAGGAATAATCATATACAGTCAGGTCCGGTGACCTTGGAGGCCAGTAATGTAAGGATGAATCATTTGGTCTAGTGTGGCTGATCCATCGTTAAGTAATCCTTTGATTTAAAAATGCCTGCATTTCCAGATGCCAGTGTGACAGTGCCCCAACCTGTTGGTAAATGAAGTCGTTCCGATCAGTCTCCAACTGTGGGAAAAGAAAGTTCTCAAGCTTATTGAGGTATATGCTTCCTGTAAAAGTTCTCAGCAAAGAAAAACAGACCATACACCTTTTCCCATGAAAATGCACAAAGCACATTAAATTTTGGAGAGTCCCTCTCATATTGTACAACTCCATGTGGTTGTTCCATACCCCATGTTCTCACATTATAACAGTTCACCTTTCCATTTAAATGGAACATTGCCTCATCACTAAACACTTAAGTCTGGAAGAAAACTGCCAAGAACGAAATTAGAGAACTCCACATGTTGTTGCTTATAACCTAGCGAATTTTGTATGGTTTGTAGTTGAATTTTGTATGGTTTCATGTGTAAGCATCAATGCAACACACGCCAGACGGACATCGGGGGCATGTTGAGCTGATGAGCTGCACAGCAAATGGATTTCTGCAGACTCCTTGTGAAACTATGGCGGATGCGGTCAATGTCTGTGTCAGACACTCAGGGACAGCCTGGCAATTTGTCTTTACAGAAACAACCTTTTTCTCAGAATTGTTCATGCCATCGTCTAATGCTCTGTGCTGTAGGTAGGAAGATCCACACTATACCCAGTATGAAAGTCATGCATTGCGCAAAATGTAGAACACAAAATACTTTCTGTTGTCACGACACCAACTTTAGAAGAACTGAAGTGGGCACACACTGCTACTACCTAGTGGGAACCACGTAAAACTCAAGAGTTTTCTCTTTCCAGCAGTATGTTGTTCACGCACGCATCTCAAGCAACATAATTGTTATGATTTTTTTAAAAAAACAGATGATTCTTTTTGATACACCCTGTATGTACATGATGTCTAATTCTTAATGTAAAATCCTATTATACATATCAGAACCAATATCCTGTACATGATCAGTGCCTGATGAATAAATATGAACAATTAGATGATTCAGTAGGTGCAATAAGATCAGGCCTTTTGAATTTAAAGTATCAGCATAGTATAATGTACAACAGCAGTATTATCAACAAAGCCAAGTGGCAAAACAACTGAAGGAGGCAGACGTGCTCAACAACAGAATAAGAACAGCTTTTGGAAGACCGAATATTAGGAAAAGCAAACATTGGTCTTCTGATCCGTTCTGTGAAAGGTAAAGGAGAAGTGGGAAAATTCAAGACTGATACAAGAAGAAACAATCGCTTTGCCAACTGTAAGCCAGGAGAGTAATGGGTGAAACTATTCCTAAAAAGAGATCCAGCTATTTTACATCAAAATATGTAAATTGTAACCAAAAGAAAAAGCTTCGCTGAACACGTTATGTGAGAATGGTTTGAGAAACATGAGAAATACCTTTAAGAAGAAAATTCATATGATGTAGTTCCTGATGGTGACTACATTTTCAACACTGAAGAGACAGGAGCTAAATGATGCCCAAAAGCAGGTCTTAGGCCCAAAAAATTAAAACAATGCTTTTTACCACTGCTCCTTGCAAGGATTTTTCTTTTCTTTTTTTTTTCTAATGGAAAAACTGTAAAGCCAAAGGCTATAGTTGCTTGTGAAGGATTTCATGGTTGACAAAGTGTGACTAAGTGTTGAAGAACTGGAAAATAATCCACTGTTCATCCAACCTGAGGTTAAGGCTTCCACCCCCAGTCAGGCAGGTACTGTACAGTATGTAATCTTTAAAGCACACATTAGGAAAGACAAGCAATGTGAGCACTGTACCAATGATTGCAACCATAGTCACATGTCTTTCAGCAGATGAAGCTTGTCCAGCTGCCCTGCAACCAATTTCAGCTAATACCTTCAGTAGCTTCTGCACAATGGTAGCTGCCGTCTCTTCCAAGTTTTAAATCTCCTACACTTCAGATTTGTATTTTTTTTTTTTAAGAAAAAACAGATTTTCGAATAACTCTTTCACATTTGCCTCTGTGAAGCTAGTGGCCTTTGATGTACTTGTCTACTTTGGTGTACATTATGAAAGTCTGTTTTGTTTAATGAATGTCCTGAGCCATTCCAGGCCTGCTATGTTCTCTCTTTCCCACTTCTTTAGTACTGATTTTCCATTCCCCTTAGAAAATTCATATGCCAGAAGTGTCTCAGTTTTTGTCGTTAAGCCATAATGAATATTGCATGCAGTAGTAATACAGGCAGAAACTGTTTTTCTGCCACTTTTGTGAGCACTTTTCAGTGTACAATTGAAATAGACACACAAACATACACACAAGATTCAAGCTTTTGCAACACACTGTTGCCTGATCAGGAAAGAGGGAAAGACGAAAGGATGTGGGTTTTAAGGGAGAGGGTAAGGAGTCATTCCAATCCCGGGAGCGGAAAGACTTACCTTAGGAGGAAAAAAGGACAGGTATGCACTCGCGCACACACACACACATATCCATCCACACATATACAGACACAAGCAGACATATTTAAAGACAAAGAGTTTGGGCAGAGATGTCAGTCGAGGCGGAAGTGCAGAGGCAAAGATGTTGTTGAATGACAGGTGAGGTATGAGTGGCGGCAACTTGAAATTAGCGGAGATTGAGGCCTATGCATAACGGGAAGAGAGGATATATTGAAGAGCAAGTTCCCATCTCCGGAGTTCGGATAGGTTGGTGTTGGTGGGAAGTATCCAGATAACCCGGACAGTGTAACACTGTGTCAAGATGTGCTGGCCGTGCACCAAGGCATGTTTAGCCACAGGGTGATCCTCATTACCAACAAACACTGTCTGCCTGTGTCCATTCGTGCGAATGGACAGTTTGTTGCTGGTCATTCCCACATAGAATGCATCACAGTGTAGGCAGGTCAGTTGGTAAATCACGTGGGTGCTTTCACACGTGGCTCTGCCTTTGATCGTGTACACCTTCTGGGTTACAGGACTGGAGTAGGTGGTGGTGGGAGGGTCCATGGGACAGGTTTTACACCGGGGGTGGTTACAAGGATAGGAGCCAGAGGGTAGGAAAGGTGGTTTGGGGATTTCATAGGGATGAACTAACAGGTTACGAAGGTTAGGTGGACGGTGGAAAGACACTCTTGGTGGAGTGGGGAGGATTTCATGAAGGATGGATCTCATTTCAGGGCAGGATTTGAGGAAGTCGTATCCCTGCTGGAGAGCCACATTCAGAGTCTGGTGAAGAAGTTGTGGGTCAGGATGAAGCTGGCTAAGGTAATGAGGAAAGAGGTTTTAGGTAGGGTGGCAGGTGATCGGCGTGAAAGGAAATGCTCCATCGCAGCGAGGCCCTGGACGTGCAGAATATTTGTGTATAAGGAAGTGGCATCAATGGTTACAAGGATGGTTTCCGGGGGTAACAGATTGGGTAAGGATTCCAGGCGTTCGAGAAAGTGGTTGGTGTCTTTGATGAAGGATGGGAGACTGCCAGCTTCATCCTGGCCCACAACTTCTTCACTTTTGAAGGCCAGACATACCAACAATTAAAGGGAACAGCCATGGGTACCAGGATGGCCCCCTAATACGCCAACCTATTCATGGGTCGCTTAGAGGAAGCCTTCTTGGTTACCCAGGCCTGCCAACCCAAAGTTTGGTACAGATTTATTGATGACATCTTCATGATCTGGACTCACAGTGAAGAAGAACTTCAGAATTTCCTCTCCAACCTCAACTCCTTTGGTTCCATCAGATTCACCTGGTCCTACTCCAAATCCCACGCCACTTTCCTTGACGTTGACATCCATCTGTCCAATGGCCAGCTTCACACGTCCATCCACATCAAACCCACCAACAAGCAACAGTACCTCCATTATGACAGCTGCCACCCATTCCACATCAAACGGTCCCTTCCCTACAGCCTAGGTCTTCGTGGCAAACGAATCTGCTCCAGTCCGGAATCCCTGAACCATTACACCAACAACCTGACAACAGCTTTCGCATCCCGTAACTACCCTCCCGACCTGGTACAGAAGCAAATAACCAGAGCCACTTCCTCATCCCCTCAAACCAAGAACCTCCCACAGAAGAACCACAAAAGTGCCCCACTTGTGACAGGATACTTTCCGGGACTGGACCAGACTCTGAATGTGGCTCTGCAGCAGGGATACGACTTCCTCAAATCCTGCCCTGAAATGAGATCCATCCTTCATGAAATCCTCCCCACTCCACCAAGAGTGTCTTTCCGCCGTCCACCTAACCTTCGTAACCTGTTAGTTCATCCCTATGAAATCCCCAAACCACCTTCCCTACCCTCTGGCTCCTATCCTTGTAACCACCCCCGGTGTAAAACCTGTCCCATGGACCCTCCCACCACCACCTACTCCAGTCCTGTAACCCGGAAGGTGTACACGATCAAAGGCAGAGCCACGTGTGAAAGCACCCACGTGATTTACCAACTGACCTGCCTACACTGTGATGCATTCTATGTGGGAATGACCAGCAACAAACTGTCCATTCGCATGAATGGACACAGGCAGACAGTGTTTGTTGGTAATGAGGATCACCCTGTGGCTAAACATGCCTTGGTGCACGGCCAGCACATCTTGACACAGTGTTACACCGTCCGGGTTATCTGGATACTTCCCACCAACACCAACCTATCCGAACTCCGGAGATGGGAACTTGCTCTTCAATATATCCTCTCTTCCCGTTACCCACCAGGCCTCAATCTCCGCTAATTTCAAGCTGCCGCCACTCATACCTCACCTGTCAATCAACAACATCTTTGCCTCTGCACTTCCGCCTCGACTGACATCTCTGCCCAAACTCTTTGTCTTTAAATTTGTCTGCTTGTGTCTGTATATGTGTGGATGGATGTGTGTGTGTGTGTGTGTGTCTGTCTGTATATGTGTGGATGGATGTGTGTGTGTGTGTGTGTGCGTGCGAGTGCATACCCGTCCTTTTTTCCCCCCCTAAGGTATGTCTTTCCGCTCCCGGGATTGGAATGACTCCTTACCCTCTCCCTTAAAACCCACATCCTTTCGTCTTTCCCTCTCCTTCCCTCTTTCCTGATGAGGCAACAGTTTGTTGCGAAAGCTTGAATTTTGTGTGTGTGTTTGTGTTTGTTTGTGTGTCTATCGACCTGCCAGCGCTTTCGTTCGGTAAGTCACATCATCTTTGTTTTTAGATATACTTTTCCCACGTGGAATGTTTCCCTCTATTTTTATATATATCATCTTTTTATAGTATTTTTATAATACATCTCCTAAGGCTATCAGTAGTTCTAATGGAATGTTGCCTACTCCTAGGGCTTTGTTTTGGCTTAGGTCTTTCAGTCAAATTCTTCACACAATATCATATCTCTTATTTCATGTTCATCTACGTCCTCTTCCGTTTCCATAATATTGCCCTCAAGTACATCGCCCTGGTGTACACCCTCTATATACTCCTTCCAGCTTTTTGCTTTCCCTTCTTTGCTTAGAACTGGGTTTCCATCTGAGCTCTTGATATTCATACAAGTGGTTCTCTTTTCTCCAAAGGTCTCTTTAATTTTCCTGTAGGCAGTATCTATCTTACCCCTAGTGAGATAAGCCTCTACATCCTAACATTTGTCCTCTAGCCATCCCTGCTTAGCCATTTTGCACTTCCTGCCGATCTCATTTTTGAGACGTTTGTATTCCTTTTTGCCTGCTTCATTTATTGCATTTTTATATTTTTTCCTTTCATCGATTAAATTCAATATTTCTTCTGTTACCCAAGGATTTCTACAAGCCATTGTCATTTTACTTACTTGATCTTCTGCTGCCTTCACTATTTAATCTTTCTGAGCTACCCATTCTTCTTCTACTGTATTTCTTTCCCCTATTCTTGTCAACTGTTACCTAATACTCTCTCTGAAACTCTTAATAGCCTCTGGTTCTTTCTGTTTATCCAGGTCCCAATCCTTAAATTTCTACATTTTTACAGTTTCTTGTTTCAATCAACAGTTCATAACCAATAAATTGCAGTCAGTCAGCATCTGCCCCCTCAAAGTGTCTTACAATTTACAACCTGTTTCCTAAATCTCTGTCTTACCATTATTATATACAATCTATCTGAAACTTTCCAGTGTCTCCAGGCCTCTTTCATGATTCTTAAACCAAATGTTAGCTATGATTACGTTATGCTCTGTGCAAAATTCTACCAAGTAGCTTCCCTTTCATTCCTTACCCCCAGTCCATATTCACAGACTACTTTTCCTTCTCTTCCTTTTCCTACAATCACATTCCAGCCCCCATGACTACTAAATTTTTGTCTCTCTTACATATCTGAACAATTTCTTTTACTTGCACCATACATTTCTTCAATCTCTTCATCATCTGCGGAGTTAGTTGGCATATAAATTTCCACTACTGTGGTAGGCATGGGCTTCGTGTCTATCTTGGCTACAATAATACACTCACTATGCCGTTAGTAGTAGCTTATCCGCATTCCTATATTTTTATTCATTACTAAACCCACTCCTGCATTACTGTTATTTGATTTTGTATTTATAACCCTGTATTCGTCTGAGCAGCAGTCTTGTTCCTCCAGCCACCGAACTTCACTAATTCTCACTATATCTAACTTCAATCTGTCCATTTCCCTTTTTAATTTTCTAACCTACGTGCCCTATTAAGGGATCTGACATTACATGCTCCGATTCACAGAATGCCAGTTTTCTTTCTCCTGATGACAACGTCCTCCTGAGTAGTCCCCACCCGGAGATCCGAATGGGGGACTGTTTTACCTCCGGAATATTTCACCCAAGAGGACGCCATCATCATTTAACAATACAGTAAAGCTGCATGCCCTCGGGAAAAATTATGGATGTAGTTTTCCCTTGCTTTCAGCCATTCACAGTACCAGCACTGTAAGGCCGGTTTTGTTGACGATACAAGGCCAGTTCAGTCACTCATCCAGACTTTTGCCCCTGCAACTACTGTACAGGCTGCTGCCCCTCGTCAGGAACCATGTTTGTCTGGCCTCTCAACAGATACCCAACCATTGTGGTTGCACCTACAGTACGGCTATCTGTATAGCTGAGGCATGTAAGCCTCCATACCAACAGCAAGGTCCATAGTTCATGCCTACAAGTGCAGCAAAGTCCTTTTTTTTATGGTTTGCAATGTTGAAGGGTCAGTTCGTGTTAGTGAAGTTGACAACAGATGAGACTAACTACAGCTAATTTTCGCAGCATCAAACAAAGATATGGATACAGAAGTGCACGATATTCTGGTTGCACTGCCAAGCACTGATCGATATGCAATTATCAAGACTGCCTTAATCACCTGCCTCTCCACTGCCACCTACGAGCTGTCCACCTACCAACTGATGTACAGTGAACACCAGTGATCTCAACGCACCAGTTCAGACTGCATGTGACATTTCAGAAATGTTTCCTAACAGAAGCATTTCAGCTGTAGGCCCACTGATGGACAGAATCTCTGCAGTGGCCCTCACAAGTATACAAGCACAAATTGCTGAGCTTATGGCCCAAATCACCACTTAGCAAATGTCATGCTCCCATCATCACTTGAAATGCCACTGGTTGGAGAGGAGGTGCAGTTGATCACCATCAGCAGCAAAGGTCTGTCGGTGCTACAAAAACTTCAGCCCGGAAGCATGAAAATGCAACCCCCACATGAGATGTGAAACACAGCAGGAAGTTAGTGATCACAGTGACACACTCTCCCAATGGCAACCATCACCTATTTGTCATAGAACAATATCTGAAGCAGCAGTTTTAGTGCACACAGGAGCTGAGGTGTCGGAGTATCCAGCTACTCGTCTGCCATGCCACACCTGTAACGACGACATCTTTTCCCTGCCATTGGATCTTCAATTCAAACTTGCGGCTGTGTGGGGCTATTTCTCAGTTTAGGTCTATGACATAAGTCTGAGTGGCAATTTATAGTGGCAGACATGGGACACTTCATCCTTGGGGCCAATTTGTTGTCATTTTAAAGTCTTTTACCGGACCTCTGACATCATCATCTCCTTGACACTACTACTAATAATAATTTAACCAGCTAAGAAAATAATGTGTATCACTGGTACTAGAGTAAACACTTAGAACTTCTCAAACAGTTCCCAGAACTTACCACACACACACACACACACACACACACACACACACACACACTAACAACTGTACAACGTACCACTATACATTATTTCCCAGGACCTCCGATGCATCCGCTGTCTTGTTGATTAACACAAGAGAAGTTAAGTGTAGTGAAGCAAGTGTTTATGCCCATGCTGGCACAAGGGATTTGTCGAACCTCACACAGTATCTGGATTACACTGCTACAACCTGTAGCAAAGAAAAATAGTGGATGGCATCCATGCTGTGGCTACCGACAACTCAATATGAGGACAATCCCTAATAGATATCTGGTACCCCATGCTGAAGATTTTGCACACAACATACATGGCAAATGTAGATTTTCTACCACCAACTTAGTACATGCATATCACCAGAAACCCATTGCACCCAATGATACAGCCAAAATTGCTGTTTCTACTCCTTTTAGCTTCTTTGGGTTTATGTCAATGCAATTCAAATTATGCAACGCTGCACAAATGTTCCGCCGTTTTATAGAAGAGATAATGCACTAACTTGATTTTTGTTACATCTACAGTCACTGCAAGAGAAAGTTGAAGCCATAGTCAAATACTCATGGCCGGTCATGGTCCAGGAGCTGTGGTGATTCTAGGCATAATAAATTTCCATCTACATTTTGTATGCAAATATGCATTGTTGACAGCTCCACTGAATGACTTGTTAAGACGTGCTCTGAAACCGAAGGATGAAATCTTGTGGACTAGCAAAGCAGAAGCAGCGATCACCAAAGTGAAAACTGTCAGCGCAAAAGCTACACTGTTAACGCATCCTGTCATCCAGGCCTCCCTCCCTTTGATGGTAGATGCACTGGCACCAGTGACAGGCATTGTACTACAGCAGCAAACAGAGCAGTGTTGGCAACCACTTGCATTTTTCAGCCACTAACTTTCACCAGCAGAACAAGGCTGGTCAACATACAATCACAAGTTGTACGTGAGATATGCCACCATAAAAAAGGTCAAAGGGCAGCAGTTTATTTTGGTCATTGACCACAGGCCACTGGCACTTGCCTTTCATCGGAAGCCAGACAAGGCATCACCATGACAGCTATGCCGCCTAGATTATATTGGCCAACTTATGACAGGTTATTCACATTCAGGGTGATTTGAAACTTCCAGCAGATGCTCTCACTCACTCTGAAACACTTACAACCACAATCAACTACAATGCTTGTGATGAAGAAAGCTGGGACCTCTTTACTTCATCTCGTTTTGCCGTCTGCCTCCTTAAATTCATTTCATTCTCATTTCTGCCTAATTACCATTAACATGCATGAGTATAATCTGCATTTCCATGAGAGTCTTAAGGAATATAGCACCAGGTCTAATTATGTGCTTAGTTTTGTGTATGAAATTAATTTCCTAATTTATTTTGACCATAGGGTGAAATCAGCAATTGTTTCTTGACTTATAAACAAATATAAATTCTGTACTAATTATAAACATTTGGAAGAACTACTAGGATTCTTAAAGTATTTATTTGGCTCTATTCGAAAACATATTAGCAAAGTCAGTCCTTAATTAATTCCAAAATAATTACCAGGTTTGTCAAAAAGGATTGTTTGTGTAACTATATCTATTAATTTCATTATTTAAACAAATAATTTGGCCTAACCTTTTGGTAGTAGGAACTGTTAAAAAGAAGGATTTTGTCCATGTATTCAGTTAATTGAATGAGTTATGTTTTAATTGTAATTTCTGTAACTTAAACATTGAACAATGTATAGTTTCAGTGCCTATTATTCTAAGGATATACAAAAGACCATTTTTGGTCCCGAGACAGTTAGTCCAAGACCGATTTTCGGACGTGAAACATGTATTGGTTAGATTAACAACAATGCATCAACTTAACAGTGGAATAAGTGTAACACATATAGGCCATATGTTAGAACAATTAATGACAATGTCTGTTTAATTTATTTGAAAAATAGTGTCACACATACTGTATTATTCTGCAAGAACTGTGTGGTTAGGTTTTTATTGCTCACAGAGGCTCAACAGCAATCTATTGTAGCAGTATGCTGATGTTGCCTGCAACCCATTAATGAGGCTAATCAACATTTACCAATAGTGAACTGGTCAAATAATTGTGTAATAGTGGGGGGTTGTGGTCAGTGAAAGTAAAGAAACGAAATACAATTGTGAAACTGTTGACTACATCATTTACAGTAGTCGGTGTTGAACTTCCATGCACCCCCCCCCCCCTCCCCAATTTTTCAGCCAGTATAACAATGCAGTACGTCAACACTGAGGACTCTCAACAAAGAAATAAACACTTTGAGCCAGAGCTACGTGCTTTACTGGAGTAACCAACTGATCTGCAGCTCCAATACGTCCCAGTAACACCTGCAAACATATGGGTGTATTCTGAAGTTTCAATGGCAAAGATGTGACTGAAACTTCCTGGCAGATTAAAACTGTGTGCCGGACCGAGACTCGAACTCGAGTCTCGGTCCGGCACACAGTTTTAATCTGCCAGGAAGTTTCATATCAGCGCACACTCCACTGCAGAGTGAAAATCTCATTCTGGAAAGATGTGACTGTTTGTCCCACTGCAGTTTTGACACAAAGCCATAGCTTCATTACATAACTTGGCACACCCAAGGGGCCACGATACACTGAATCTTGTGAAGTGCGCTTTTGTGTGGCTGAATATGGACAAAGACTGTAAAATGTTTGTCTCCGTATATAACTTGCCAGAGGAATAAAATCTCTCAACATGTCAGAGCACCACTTGGCATATGTCTACCACCTAATCAACAAGTTGAACACATCTATTTAATCAGGCCATCACCATCATCTCAAGGTTTCACTTAATGCCTTAAGGCCATCAACTGCTTTTCGTATTGGCCAGAAGGTTTCCCTATTTGTAACATAACTGCTGATGCTGTAGCAACCACATTCTTTCACAGTCCCTCATTTCACCACAGGTCAAGGCCAACAATCAAGTCCTGCTAGGTGTGAAGTACATACATACTACAGCTCGCCACCTTGCAACTAATGGACTCATGGAATAACTATACAGGCAATTGAAGGCAGCATTAAGATATCACAATTTTCAACATTGGATGGAAGCATTGCCCACTGTGCTTCTAGGCCTCCACACACCCATCAAGGAGATTTCAAGGCTACAGTAGCTGATCTCCTTTATGCCAAACATGTCTAACAGACAAATTCCTTCATCATATACCTACTGACTGTGTCGAGGCATCTGTCACTGTCATGAAGCAGTGGGCACAAATTCACACCGTTACACCACAAAGCCAACTCACTCATCATCCTTTTATGATAAAAATAATGACAACTCCATCTGTTACTGGTCATTATCAAAATCATAAGTGACACATCTAATACAATGAACTAAATTAAATCATCCTTTTATTTTCGAGCATCCAGCGTGTGACCAAGTATGATGCACTACACAAATCATTCCAACCCCAGCATGGCGGACCTTATCAAACCATCGCCAGGGATGGAAAGATGCTTAAGATCGATATTATAGGTACTCCCAACAGTCTCCGGAGATTGCCTCAAGGCCACATTTAGCAGCTCCCACATTAGTGAGAGCAACACAGCTACTCCACCTACTGGAAATATGGCACCCTCAGCTACCATAAACCAACCCATCAAGAACCAGCCACAACAATCAGCAGACGCCAAACTCACGGATACTGCAGCAAATGTGACTATGCGACAATATGCAGCAAACGGCAGCCCACAAAATACAGGAACAGACTCCATGAAGCAAATGGCCATGCAAGCAGGAACCTACATTTGTTTCAACATCAAGTATCACTGACACTAGTGGGAGAGTAATGTAGTGATCGTATATTGCAGTGCTCAAAGTATTTATGTTTTGTGATATTGACATCTAGACCATTATCGTTCATTGTTGATGTTATGATCTTCGACCCAACTCTCTCTGTGTCTGTGCACAATTATGACTTGTCCACTTGTATTGTGCTACTATGTTTCATTACAGTTTTTGATAATGAATAGCTTATTGGTGATTTCTGTCCTGTACCATATCATCGTTAGCAATAAACTTACATGTTCATTGACATACATTTATTCTTTATTTTGTAGTAGTTAGTTATTCCATGCTCTTGTAGAATAAATGTTGTATGCTACTTGGATATGATTCTTTAACAGTATCAATGCCTGTGGGTGACTCTAATAAAACAAAACCTTAAAAGTAAGCAGATGCACAAAAACTAGCAGAAAGAACACATGTATGCATGGGATGCCTGTGTCAACAAGTTGCCTCATTGAGCAAGCAGTCTTCTATGGAACCCTGTCTTTGCTTGGAGTTTGTGTGATGGAAAGCAGACACACAAGGAAAAAACAAAGGCAACTGCAAGTAAAATAGTATCTGCATAACAGAGGAAGTGCAAAGTGACAACATTTTGTTTGCAAATTTCATGAGGAAGTCGGAGCGTGACTTTTCCATTTGGGAAACTTCAGCACTTACAACCACATTTCGTTAGCAGTAAATGTGACTAATACACCAGTTACAAATATCTATTTCAAATTCCAAAACAAAAAATGTCAGTGATTATTCCTACAACAGAAAAATTTAAAGGAGGCTATTAGTTGTAATTAACTTTTAATGTGTAATTTCTATTTTATTTGATTAAAAAATTGTTTACAGAACTTTAATCATGAACGATTACATGCAGATTAGCATCCTTGGATTCAACAAATTCGGGAATGTCAGTACGCCAGAATCCATTAGAACGGAGGTTGTATTTTCCAATTTTGTACTTTCTGCATCATTAATGTCCTTCTTTTCCATTTCTGGTTGTTTATTGAGCAGCTACACGTAAGTTACCCCATCATTTCTTTAGTTCAGAGGCCAGACTCCTCGATTGTGCTGTTAAGGTGCCACAGCATGAATATTTGTCCACAGTTTTCATACATTTTTTGCAGTCACAACAATTAATTGTATATATGTCTGGAGATGTCATAACTTTTTAAAAGAAAGAAAAAGAACCTATATAGGTCAAACAGGCAGAAATCTCAAAATCAGACACCGAGAACATACCAGAGACAGTGACACAAACCTGTCCACGGTCTTCAACCATATGCAGAGAGAAAACCACAAAGTAAACCAGATCTAAAATGCAATACAAATTCTGTACATTGCAGTAGAAGGCACAATAATGATTTTTTAGAAGAAACAGCAATCTACATACAGACCTGCAAATATCCATGTAAGATAAGTAAGCCAACTATGTAACATTGTTGACTTAGCTTTCAAACTCACAGAAAATATTAAATAAGTCTTAGAAAATATTATCAGCAACAAATTCCACTACTGAGACATTTCATAGCTAGAGAATAATTTCGTCTGAGCTACATCTATGAAACACAGCACTACAAGGTATTAGCATTAATAAAGTGTTATGGAAGTAGTACTACAACAGATATATACAAAATTGTTGTTCATTACAAATAGACATAGCTATATGCAATAAAAACTCTATATGTTTGCAGACAGGTCGATAATGGCCATGGAGCTGAAATAAGCTTTAGCACCAGAAAATAATATCATAATAAAAAGTTTTCAAATATAGTGGTGCTTTGGCCACCAATACGTATAATGTCCTTACAAGACATCTACAGCACTGCAAGTGCAGAAGAATTCAAAATTTCATATTTATCAATGAGAAATAAACTACATACAACACGTAGTATTAATTTATGTCATGAATATGCTCAGTTTCTTCACTTCTCCTTTTTTTGTGCCCAAGCATGTGAAGACTGGTTGATGTTAGAGATGCTGATACAGTTTGCTGGAGAAAGAACTTGAAAAACAGGAATACCACCCAGAACTCTAGGTTTACAGGAGGAAAAACAAGACGGAATCGGTATTTGTTGCTAAGTGAAAATTATAGATCCTAGGCTTAGAAAGCCTTTGTATGTTGCCAATCTCCAGCAAACAAAATGCATTTTCTATCATCATCAAGTTATCTATCAGATACGGCACTAGAACAGTGGTAAGCGATACACACATGGTCTTTGGCTGCTTGTAGTTAACTAGCTACCATTTTTTATGTAACATTTCATCGGATATAAAATTCCAAGCTCCATTGAGGCAATCACAGCATTATTTATTTAATATTGGGATGGGTAACTTTGGTAAATCAGTGTTGGAAATGTTTCCACTTTTTTTTTGTTTTGATGGATAACTGTTCTTCTTCTTTTAATTTAATTCTACTACTGTTTGCAATGATTCATCTTTCTCATCATTTATTGCACCACAATAGTAAGATTTTACTTGCATTGTTTTGTGAGCATAGCTTTTAATCAATGAGCTATCCATGAACAACTTGTATCTTGCCTTAACAGCTTCAATTTTGGCAGTTTCTGTCTCCTTACTTTAGACTACACACACACACACACACACACACACACACACACACACACACACACACCTGCATACCTTGCTAAATTAACACACCTGGAGAAAGAACGGAAATTTGGAAGTATATGAAAGGTACGAGCAGTGCTGAAGCTGAGAGGCCAGGTCATGAGTAGCGCTTGGATAATTCAGTCACTTTGGACATTGCTTGCAAAAGGCGAAATTTGTGGTTCAAGTACCAGAGTGCCATACAGTTTTAATCTGTTCTATATGTCAAGTGTGTGTGTGTGTGTGTGTGTGTGTGTGTGTGTGTGTGTGTGTGTGTGGTTTTCTTTCCCCCCTACTTCAAACGTGAATTTAAGTTCAAAATTGTGATCTGAAAACAGAGCTGCAAGTACTGATGAATTCTGCATACAATTGTTTGGGTATGATGGGTAATTAATCTTCGAAAATTAATTTTTAGCAAACTTCAATGAATGATAAGCTAACATCTTATATATGCTGGGTGTCGTGCCTTATTTGTACAAAATGAAGTTCAGATAGTGTGAAACTGGATTCTGAATACACAGTTCTCACTTTTCCAATATTCTATTTATTTTTTGTATTATTTTCCAAAATGCAATTCTTGGTTCTGAAATTACATTTTAATGTGCACACTTCAATCTGTTAGTCATTAAAAAATTTCATATCCAATAATTATTGCTCTTACTATGTAGTGTTGAAGATTCCAGAAATTATAGTTTTGATTCTTCTGTTATAAAATTTACTAGCTGGGGAAAAGATAAAAAAACTTTTCTGTGATGTAACAAATACAAAAATACTGGAAACATAAAATCACTTATATTGGGATGTACAAAATAACTTTTTAAAAATTCTGCTGAAATAACAACCTATATCAATAATTTAGGAGTAAAGAACACCATTCACTCAGTGATTATCTCAATCATATTATAAAATTTATTTAAATACAGTCTTTAACAACAGTAATATTCACAGTTATTAAGGCAATGCATACAAACACTAATGCCTCACTGTACAGACTTTGAATTTGCTGGCAAGATGTCAGCAAACAACTTCTGAACTCTTCTTTTCCCCTCTTGAGCAGCTACCCAATCTGCCCGACGGTGGCAAAATGTATCAAGGGCATAACGTGACCACACACCAAATCCAAAATTGTCTGCAATAACTTTACTTCGGGAGTTGCTCAATTCTGTTGCAATCATCTCTCGAAGCTTACAGGGCAGTACTGCCCACAATGCATCAAGTGCGCGAGAGCCATGCTTTGAACATGACAGGGTCACAAAATTACCCTAGAAAAGAGGCACCAAATGTATCACGGAACAGACCATTTATAACAAAGATGATTATCAATGAAAAACAGGAAATGAACTTGTAATAATGATTAACATGTTATCTACAAGTATTTCAGTATGAAAATTCAGAATGTGTGTGCATAATTAATTATGGTTTGGAGCGTTAAAGTTTCAAAATATGTGATCTCTACATAAATTATTTGTTGAATGAATACCGCTGGTGAACAACTACAGTTACTTCATGGTATGTAAGTACTAGTTATCTCTGCAGATGATCAATCAAATTCTACATTGTTCTTTCAAAAATCACCATTTTCTCATGATCCTAACCTTATACATGTCCTTTCCTCTCACATTTGGATTTCTGTCATATTATTGGCTACTAACTTAAAAATATTGACATTTCAGATCACATCAATTTAATACCTACATTCTCAAAAAAAAAAAAAAAAAAAAAAAAACTTAGAGAGACATAAAATTAGGATTTTAGTAACAGAAGTACCTATTATAAGAGCAATGTATATACGGAGAAATACTTTGAAAACAGAAGAATGTAGGAAAATGACAGAAAAATCAAAGTATGGAGGAAAACAATCAAGATTCAAATCTTGTGTTGTAATGTCACATTACCTTACCTCATCTTGTATTTTATTTTTCATACTTATCTGCTTCTTACATGTTCGTCAAGTTAAGGTGTATTCTCTTAGCCCACATACAGTCACTATTCCAGACCATGCACAGTGATTTCATTCACTTAGAAATACCAACACATTCCATCCTCATCTGATTTGATACAAAACTTTTCAGTGTTGTCTTTCATATTAATAACCTCCTCAACCTCCCAATAACATGCCAAACAATCCAGGTTTCATTTCTGGGTTAAATATGTATCTCCTCATTCATAAAACTCTCACGAAGTATACTCAGAGGTCTGTTTGCACTTTAAAATTTCTTTTTCCAGGATAATCATAACAAATTCTGGATAGTTCTGTAAATACCATGCCCCCTCCCCATCTCAGAAGCTCTCACTTTCACTTACTTGATTTACACTCTTGCTCACAAATTAAGGATAATTGCAGAATGTGGTGCCACACAACGTGGTACTACACAAAACTGGCGCTAATAGCATAAGCACACAGGGAACACACATGACACAGATCTGTAAATCGACGGTGTTGGTGATAAGTTGAGAAAACCGTCCCGAAATACTTATGCTACAAAATGCCACTGTTTCCCACACATGTACACCGACATCAATATGGGATATGATCACCATGCACACGTACACAGGCCGCACAACGAGTTGGCATACTCTGGATCAGGTGGTCGAGCAGCTGCTGGGATATAGCCTCCCATTCTTGCACCAGAGCCTGTTGCACTCCTGACGTATCATTGTTGTTGTCGTTGTTGTTGTCTTCAGTCCTGAGACTGGTTTGGTGCAGCTCTCCATGCTACCCTATCCTGTGCAAGCTTCTTCATCTCCCAGTACTTACTGCAACCTACATCCTTCTGAATCTGCTTAGTGTATTCATCTCTTGGTCTCCCTCTATAATTTTTACCCTCCACGCTGCCCTCCAATGCTAAATTTGTGATCCCTTGATGCCTCAGAACATGTCCTACCAATCGGTCCCTTCTTCCTGTCAAGTTGTGCCACAAACTCCTCTTCTCCCCAATTCTATTCAATACCTCCTCATTAGTTATGTGATCTACCCATCTAATCTTCAGCATTCTTCCGTAGCACCACATTTCGAAAGCTTCTATTCTCTTCTTGTCCAAACTATTTATCATCCATGTTTCACTTCCATTCATGGCTACACTCTATACAAATACTTTCAGAAATGACTTCCTGACACTTAAATCTATACTCGATGTTAATAAATTTCTCTTCTTCAGAAATGCTTTCCTTGCCATTGCCAGTCTACACTTTATATCCTCTCTACTTCGACCATCATCAGTTATTTTGCTCCCCAAATAGCAAAACTCCTTTACTACTTTAAGTGTCTCATTCCCTAATCTAATTCCTTCAACATCACCTGACTTAATTCAACCACATTCTATTATCCTCATTTTGCTTTTGTTGGTGTTCATCTTAAATCCTCCTTTCAAGACACTGTCCATTCTGTTCAACTGCTCTTCCAAGTCCTTTGCTGTCTCTGACAGAATTACAATGTCATCAGCGAACCTCAAAGTTTTTATTTCTTCTCCATGGAGTTTAATAACTACCCCGAATTTTTCTTTTGTTTCCTTTACTGCTTGCTCAATATACAGATTGAATAACATCGGAAAGAGTCTCGAGCAAGGCTACCCGCAGTACTCTGTGGCCATCTGCAGGCACTGATGGTGAGATATTGGTCTTCTTGAGGTGTTGTACACTGTAACGTCCCGTACTGTAGCGCATGGACAGGTTTCCTGTCTGCTGAAATCACTACCATAATCTTGATATCACACTGTGGCACACAAAGGGCCCGTGCTACGACCTGCTGTGTTTGACCAGCCTCCAGTGGCCCTAGCATTCTACCCCTCATAACGTCATTAATATGTGTTCTTTGAGCCATTTTCAACACACTGTCACCATTAGCACGTTTGAAAACTTCTGCACACTTACTCGCTGCGCCATACTCTGACATGTACCAACATACCTCTGCGTATGTGAACTGCTGCCAGCACCACAGTGTGACGACCGCAGGTCAAATGCACCGCATGGTCATACCCCGAGGTGATTTAAACCAGTAAACCGCCCACCAGAGCATTGTTTCACCACATATCAGCATTATCCTAAATTTATGAGCATGAGTGTAGAAATTGGTCATGAACGTTTATACGAGATTATGGTTGCTGAAGTGAATGACAGCAGACTTAGTCATTTTGTGGCAATTTTTTCAGATACTCTTTTACTTCCCATTAGTAGAGGGTGTGGCAGAACCGAATAAGCAGTTTTAAGGGGCAATAGAAAGTAAATCTGGCTGTACAGAGAAAAAATATTTTTTTTTCCTAAATTACTGCAATATACCATTTTATATTCATTTAGTTACAAAAATAATGTCCTCAAGATGGCGGCTGCTAGCGTCAATACATTTTTGTAGACGATCCCTGAAGTTTCGAGCAGCTCTTGCACACGTATCATGGGGTATGGCATTCACTTTGTTAATAATATGCTCTTTTAACTCTGGTAGGGTGTGAGGGCAGCTTTTGAAAACATTTTCCTTCAGGTATCCCCACAGAAAGTAGTCACAAATGCTCAAATCTTGGGACCCCGCTGGCCACCCGACATCACCCCTCAAAGAGACGAGGCGTCCCGGAAAAATTTCTCTCAAAACATCAAGTGAAATTAGAACTGTGTGTGCAGTGGCTAGATCTTGTTGGAACAACAAGTCCCCCAGTCCATGTTCTTCAACAATCTCGTCCATTCTAGGTTGCAGAAAATTTTGCAACATTGAAACATAACGTGTGGAATTCACTGTGACTATCATTCTTTCCTCCTCAAAAAAGTAAGGGTCTACCATGCCAAATTGTGATATAGCACACCACACTGTCACTTTAGGAGAATGTTGCAGTTTTTCATGAATAATTCAAGGGTTATTTTCAGCGCAGTAGTGAAAGTTTTGCTTATTCACGCACCCACTAAAGCTCGTTGTGTAGCGGTCACAGATTTGTTGTTTTCATAATAAGAGCGAATGTCAAAACCACAATGTGCACTGGTCCAGACCATGTTGGCTACTCAAATGGGGTCAATAATAATAATAATAATAATAATAATAATAATAATAAGTGTATGGCATTGGTGGCCGGGAGACCCCTCGCGGGGCGGTTTGGCCGCCGCTCCACAAGTTCTTTAATGCCGCTACGGTGACGTGCGAGTGAATGAGGATGAAATGATGATGAAAGACACACAACACCCAGTCATCTCGAGACAGAGAAAATCCCGCCGGGAATCGAACCCTGGACCCCGTGCGCGGGAAGCGAGAACGCTACCGCAAGACCACGAGCCACTGACAATGGGGTCAATGACTGAATAAAGGCAGACTACGTGAAACTGCATATCCCCAACACAGCCCCAGCGGTAATCGATCCGAACTGTTTAGTCGGTTCTGCCGCACCCTGTAATTGATCGCTTCTATTATGAAAGACCTCCAATATGCCCCCTTCAAACGAAGAAATGATAATGTGTGTGTGTGTGTGTGTGTGTGTGTGTGTGTGTGTGTGTGTGTGTGTCAAGCGTACTTTTTTTTACAAATAGCCAGCTCTAACACACAGTACTGAAAACAACATATTGATGATGATGTATCACACTCATAATGTTAACTTCTATTTACTTATCATGATCATGGAAAGAATGTGCGTATCACTTCATAAACATTAATTTGTAAAGGCTGTCGATTTCCATATTTTCGCTGACTTAATGCTGTCTACCTTATCAAAAACTTCCCCCATGAACTATGGACCTTGCCGTTGGTGGGGAGGCTTGCGTGCCTCAGCAATACAGATGGCCGTACCGTAGGTGCAACCACAACGGAGGGGTATCTGTTGAGAGGCCAGACAAACATGTGGTTCCTGAAGAGGGGCAGCAGCCTTTTCAGTACTTGCAGGGGCAACAGTCTGAATGATTGACTGATCTGGCCTTGTAACATTAACCAAAACGGCCTTGCTGTGCTGGTACTGCGAACGGCTGAAAGCAAGGGGAAACTACAGCCGTAATTTTTCCCGAGGACATGCAGCTTTACTGTATGATTAAATGATGATGGCGTCCTCTTGGGTAAAATATTCCGGAGGTAAAATAGTCCCCCATTCGGATCTCCGGGCGGGGACTACTCAAGAGGACGTTGTTATCAGGAGAAAGAAAACTGGCATTCTACGGATCGGAGCGTGGAATGTCAGATCCCTTAATCGGGCAGGTAGGTTAGAAAATTTAAAAAGGGAAATGGATAGGTTAAAGTTAGATATAGTGGGAATTAGTGAAGTTCGGTGGCAGGAGGAACAAGACTTTTGGTCAGGTGACTACAGATTTATAAATACAAAATCAAATAGGGGTAATGCAGGAGTAGGTTTAATAATGAATAAAAAAATAGGAGTGCGGGTTAGCTACTACAAACAGCATAGTGAACGCATTATTGTGGCCAAGATAGACACAAAGCCCATGCCTACTACAGTAGTACAAGTTTATGTGCCTACTAGCTCTGCAGATGATGAAGAAATTGATGAAATGTATGACGAGATAAAAGATATTATTCAGGTAGTGAAGGGAGACGAAAATTTAATAGTCATGGGTGACTGGAATTCGTCCGTAGGAAAAGGGAGAGAAGGAAACATAGTAGGTGAATATGGATTGGGGGGAAGAAATGAAAGAGGAAGCCGCCTTGTAGAATTTTGCACAGAGCATAACTTAATCATAGCTAACACTTGGTTCAAGAATCATAAAAGAAGGTTGTATACTTGGAAGAATCCTGGAGATACTAAAAGGTATCAGATAGATTATATAATGGTAAGACAGAGATTTAGGAACCAGGTTTTAAATTGTAAGACATTTCCAGGGGCAGATGTGGATTCTGACCACAATCTATTGGTTATGAACTGCAGATTGAAACTGAAGAAACTGCAAAAAGGTGGGAATTTAAGGAGATGGGACCTGGATAAACTGAAAGAACCAGAGGTTGTAGAGAGTTTCAGGAAGAGCATAAGGGAACATTTGACAGGAATGGGGGAAAGAAATACAGTAGAAGAAGAATGGGTAGCTCTGAGGGATGAAGTAGTGAAGGCAGCAGAGGATCAAGTAGGTAAAAAGACGAGGGCTAGTAGAAATCCTTGGGTAACAGAAGAAATATTGAATTTAATTGATGAAAGGAGAAAATATAAAAATGCAGTAAATGAAGCAGGCAAAAAGGAATACAAACGTCTCAAAAATGAGATCGGCAGGAAGTGCAAAATGGCTAAGCAGGGATGGCTAGAGGACAAATGTAAGGATGTAGAGGCTTGTCTCACTAGGGGGTAAGATAGATACTGCCTACAGGAAAATTAAAGAGACCTTTGGAGAGAAGAGAACCACTTGTATGAATATCAAGAGCTCAGATGGCAACCCAGATCTAAGCAAAGAACGGAAGGCAGAAAGGTGGAAGGAATATATAGAGGGTTTATACAAGGGCGATGTACTTGAGGACAATATTATGGAAATGGAAGAGGATGTAGATGAAGATGAAATGGGAGAGAAGATACTGCGTGAAGAGTTTGACAGAGCACTGAAAGACCTGAGTCGAAACAAGGCCCCGGGAGTAGACAACATTCCATTAGAACTACTGATGGCCTTGGGAGGGCCAGTCATGACAAAACTCTACCATCTGGTGAGCAAGATGTATGAGACAGGCGAAATACCCACAGACTTCAAGAAGAATATAATAATTCCAATCCCTCAGAAAACAGATGTTGACAGATGTGAAAATTACCGAACTATCAGTTTAATAAGTCACAGCTGCAAAATACTAACGCAAATTCTTTACAGACGAATGGAAAAACTGGTAGAAGCGGACCTCGGGGAAGATCAGTTTGGATTCCGTAGAAATGTTGGAACACGTGAGGCAATACTAACCTTACGACTTATCTTAGAAGAAAGATTAAGAGAAGGCAAACCTATGTTTCTAGCATTTGTAGACTTAGAGAAAGCTTTTGACAACGTTAACTGGAATACTCTCTTTCAAATTATGAAGGTGGCAGGGGTAAAATACAAGGAGCGAAAGGCTATTTACAATTTGTACAGAAACCAGATGGCAGTTATGAGAGTCGAGGGACATGAAAGGGAAGCAGTGGTTGGGAAGGGAGTAAGACAGGGTTGTAGCCTCTCCCCGATGTTATTCAATCTGTATATTGAGCAAGCAGTAAAGGAAACAAAAGAAAAATTCGGAGTAGGTATTAAAATTCACGGAGGAGAAGTAAAAACTTTGAGGTTCGCCGATGACATTGTAATTCTGTCAGAGACAGCAAAGGACTTGGAAGAGCAGTTGAACGGAATGGACAGTGTCTTGAAAGTAGGATTATTGAATAGGATTGGGGAGAAGAGAAGTTTGTGGCACAACTTGACTAGAAGAATGGATCGGTTGGTAGGACATGTTTTGAGGCATCAAGGGATCACAAATTTAGCATTGGAGGGCAGCGTGGAGGGTAAAAATCGTAGAGGGAGACCAAGAGATGAATACACTAAGCAGATTCAGAAGGATGTAGGTTGCAGTAGGTACTGGGAGATGAAGAAGCTTGCACAGGATAGAGTAGCATGGAGAGCTGCATCAAACCAGTCTCAGGACTGAAGACCACCACAACAACAACCACCTTATCAAAGGATTTATTCTGACACCTTTTATAACAAAGTCCCATAATTTTTTAAATCCCTTTGCTAGGTGTGCTGAAAAGTAACGGCTCTGAATTTTTTTTGTGAAAACTCTTAAAGCTTTTTAAATAAAAACAATATTCTATATCTTTATTCTTCATGACTACATATTTGCAGCCATCTGCTGTTAGAGAGCTTTGAATTGTAGCATTTAACATGGTAGTGTGTAAGGCAACTATGTCAGTGCATGAGAAACAATGTGCTGTAACCGTACTTCGAATTCGAAGAGTCTGTCCACATGTAGAGCACCCTCTCCATCAGCATGAAAATGCCACACCACACACGAGTGCTGCATCATCTGTAACTGTTTACCGTCTTGGGTTCACTGTCATTGATCATCCTCCAATTGGTCCTAACTTGGCCCCATCCTATTTCATCTGTTTTCAAAACTTAAACACCACCATCAAAGACTTCATTTTAATTGTAACAAAGCAGAGGTGAGGTGGTTATTCCATCAACAAAGTCAAACATTCTACAGTGACAGTATCCACATACTGGTCTCTAGTTGAGACGAATGTGTTCATTGCCAGGGTATGTTCAGAAGTAAATATGTAGACATGATGAATAAAGATGCAGAATGTTAATAACATTTGTTTTATTTAAAAAATTTTAAGTTTTTTCACAAAAAAATGGATGCATTACTTTAGAGCATACCCTCATATTTTATTATATGGTTCATAATACATGAGAAATTGCTGTGTAAGACTCCCATATTTGACATTTTGTCATTCCTTCTGCAATTTGTGCACCATGATGTTACAAGTATGCTCTAACATTTTTCTCTTATCCTCATTTCATTAAGGTTGCCAATCTGATTGTCAGCATTATCACTATCAGTGCTTGCACTTAAAGGTTACTGCACACACTGCTTCTGTCTGGAATTATCCAGTTAGTTCCTGTTTTCCAAACTGTGTCCAAGTCCACCACCCCAAAGGATTGCACTGATGGGTGTGTTAAATTGTTCTGCAATGCTTACCTAAAAGCTTTGGAACTTAAATTTCTTTTGCTGCATTCCTCTATTTATGTTTCATTGTTTTTAACTTTAAGAGATCATTTCCTTTACAGCCTGAAATTTATACTCACTCTTCCCCAGAAGTTCACAAAGCAATAACAGTTTATTGTAAAATTTCACTGTTCCAATATGTGAGTTTGCCCCACTAGAAATTCTGTTTCTGGTAATACCACCTCACTGCAAGGTCACTGTTGTTTTACCTTTGAAGTTTAAATTTATCCAAATGGGGAAGTAAAATTATGTATTAAGATCATTAAAAAGCTCTACACTCCCTCCCATGATGCACTCCAGCATGCAAGGAAAGCTAAATCATTTTTACATAGCAATGAAAGTGAAAACTTCATAAATGGTTACTAAATTTGTCTACAAATTTAAACATAAAGAGAATCACACAATGTCACAAATAATATATCCGTATACTAACAACAGCAGCAACTTCCCATGTAACCCTGAAAAGCATTTTTAGCTCCAAACCTTTTGTCTCTATAGTTAAATGAGGCATAATCTATTACATAAGAGAATGATTTTGTAGCCTTTTGTTTAGATGTACACGTGCTCCTGCTTAATAAGCAGCCTTTCATCTTTATTTGTTGGTAATAAACTTACAACAATCAAAATATGGACTGCAAAAACTGAACAAAATTGTTCTTTGCAAAGCTGAAACATTCTCAAAACTATCTTGGTGACATTAATACACAAACACAGGAAGGACAAGAATTTGAGATGGATATATGTCAAAATTAAGCACATTTAAGGACAAACAAAAATGGGGAAGATTGCTCAAACCAATATAAGATAAACTACTGTTATTAAAATCATTCTCCCTTTTAGACATTCATTTTCATTTGTTTTAAATGGAAGGGTAAGCTCAGATAATATCAATTTTACTAAAGAAACTACGTACAGATAGGTCTACAAATATATACAAGAAAGGAAGATGGAAAAACAAAAATAAATCAAAATAAATGCCAGCAAGCAAACTAGAAAGTTTAAATATCTTTAGAATAATTACTGACTTACAGTCTATTTCAACTTCACCACCTGAAGGAGACTAAAAACATATTTTTCATCAAAATATTGCAAAGTCTCAGAGACATCATAATAACCAAATGTCCAACAGCCTAAGCAACTTCATAATTACCACATTGTTTTACATACAGAAGAAGCGGCCAGTTTCTCCACTATACACCAGGTCCACTAACAAACATGTTTATTGTGTAATGAATATCCTTTTGTATTAATTTCATCAGAATCTTCTCCTTGGCCCCAAGCAGCAGGAACCATTAAAGCAATAAGGAAACTGTGAATATCTTGTTGGAGACGCTTTAAATGTCACCACAAAATTACTCAAGGTTAAAATCCACTTAAGTCTTTCCAAACATAAGACTTAGAAAATGTAATCACCAACCTTTAACCTATGTGCCATCTTTTCCCGGCTTTTCTCTCCCACAGTAGGACTGTTAACAAAAGCATCCATTATATGACTTCCACAGGGATCACAGATGAGATAAGTCAAATTAGATACAGGCATTTGTAAGAGACTTTGCACAATCTGGAACAAAAATATGAACATCAGTTTACAAGCAGTTGAACAGAATGATAAGTGTCACGAAGAGAGATAAGACAACACACAAAACTAGGGTAAAAGAGCGCAGATGAATTAAGTCAGCTGATGCTATGGGAATTAGATTAGGAAACAAGACACAAAACAGTAGAGTAGTTTTGCTATTTGGGCAACAAAAAAACAGAGGATGGTAGAAATAAGGGGGATATAAAATGTAGACTAGCATAATGAGAAACTACTTTCTAACAAAGATAAATTTAACAGCTCACTTGCCAACACAGTTGCATTCTAGAAGTAAGACCTCTCAGGGAAAGATGAAACTGCTACCCAAAAAATGTAAATATGTTAACACTGAACATAAATTTAAGTGCTAGAAACTCTTTTCTGGAATTATTTGTATGAATTTAGTGCTATCTGGAAATGTAAAAGAGATAATACACAGTACAGACAAGAACAAAATATAAAGTAATGGAACATGTTGCTACAGAAGAACGCTGAAGATAAATTGAGTATTGGGTAACTCATGAAGAGGTACCCAGTCAAATTGGAGAGAAAATAGCTTTATGGCAAAACCTGATTAAAAGTAGGGATTTTATTTATTTAGTGTGTGGTTTACAGAATTACATTTTAAAAATATATACAAGTAAGTTGATATAAGATAAAATAATTTGAATCAGTACAATATGGAGCTCCACATTTTTCTTGGTCGGTTGGATAATGTTGCCTAACTTCTTACAACCATGGAATGACATCCACTCATTTCTCCACTCATCTCTTAGATTAAAACTTTCTGGGGCAAATTGGCCAGTGTTTACCCAGATTGGTTCTCTAGATTTTAATCGAGTGCACAGTAATTTGTTCAGTGTTTCATGAATAGTTAAGTCTCTGGAACTTTCGAGTTTCATCCGTTCATGTGATATTGCTTGTTGTCCTTGGAGATTTGGAGAGGCAATATTGACGAGTAATGACAGCCGAATAAAATGTGACCACAGCCATAAGAATCAGAAATACCATTTTTACCTAAGTACAAGATGACCCTGATTATAAGACAACCCCCTTCCTTCAAGAAGTTTCTTGAGAAAAGATTATTTTTAACAAATTCTGACTAATCAAAATTACAAACTGTTTTATTGACATAAAGTATCTGCCTAAAAAGCTAATACCTAAATTTATGCCGTTTATTGATTGTCTACATTTTGACAATAAAAGGAGAAATAAAATACATGGAAAAAAAGAAAAAGGTTATGTTACTTTGTGGGCCATTTTCTTTTGTACATTTTTCACTTACTAGCTCTGTCATCTGCGGTATCACTATTTTTAATCTCATCATCCTAACAGCATAGCTGTGAAAATTACATATTCGCTGTTACAAATATTTGGCTCTTTCTTCCAAATATTTTACAATTTCTGAGGTTGCAGTTCCATGGGACCTGAGAATACAGCTGTTTTTATCCTAATGCATATCAGATTTCGCTTCCTTGCTGACATGAGGATGTTACAATGTTTCTTGCTTTCAAACTGGTTGTCTGCCCACCACTCTCTCATTGGCAGCATACAACCAGCAGCACAAGCACACCCTTTCATTTCTATCATACATCATGGTGAGTGTCAATAACACTGCAGCACGAAACACCTAAGTACACCACTAGCACCTGTGTAGGCTTTTACAGTCTCTTGCAGAAGTGAATACTTTTCTTGAGTATTTATTCAATTTTAAAGTCAATTCAATTCCGATTACAAATGAATTTAGGCAAACTACAGCTTAAATGTGGTAGATGTTCCTAAAAAGCCAAAGTATGCAGTACAGATGCCCATGGTTGGTAACATGATGTAATTTGCTACCCACTCACTACTCTCCTCGGTGCACACTCTGGTTCTCAGTAAAGTGGGTGTCAGTGTTCCCCCTCCAACCTTTGCACAGTGTTGAGCTTTAGCAAGTGTGAAACACAGACTGCAATATCTTCTAGGGTACAAGTCATGTGTAACAACAGCAACTAAAACATAAATAAAAGATCACAATCACAATTCAGTCCAATTTTCAAACTTTCGCTTGTCCCGTGATTTACTGATTTCTGTTTGTAGTATCTCCACAGCTGGTCTTGCTGCTGTAATCTATTCTCACGACAATAATTACTGCCAGTTTACTATGATTTACTTCATTTATTACACATTTCATTCTGGATTAATTTCCCTTGTTTCATCTTAATGTCACCACCATGTTCTAAAGCTGAATAAAAGCTTGTACTGTTCTTACCCTGTATTCTGTAATACATGAACAGAGATTAAACCGCTCATTTGCAACCCACTTAGTAAGTCATTTTAAAGTCTCTCGTAATCAAAGTATTTATCTGGATTCAGAATCAAGTAACGCTTTTTGAAATACAACATTGCTACTTTTGAATGTTACCTTTACATAAAATGCAGCATTAATGTTTGTACACAGTACCAACACGTGTATGAGAACTTTTATTGCAAACCTATTCAAATACAACAAGAGATTGTCAGAGGATAGAATTCAGCGCTACTTTCTCCTGTGTTTCAGAAAACTCAAATTTCAAGCACAGCAATAGACTACTGTAGTGGCTAGTTCATAGTTTCTTGCGTATCCTTTGCACTAGAGCCGCGCGAGTCAAATGTCACGTGATCATTCGAGCTACTTCAATACTGTACCAAGCGCTTTGGCATATCAGCCTGTTTGGACGCGAGTATTGTTTGCCCCGCCCTGTCCTCCTAAATTCTTCAAAATAGATCTGCATGTAACCTCAATAGCCAAAGCTTCATATCTAAACATAAGACAACCTCTGTGTACTCTATTAAACAATGTAAAAATGTTAACCTCAGCAGCAATTAGTTTGATCTGCGAATATAAGACTACCTGTATTTCTTGAATGACAGATTTGGGGAAAAACCTCATCAGCAGGTAAATATGGTGTACAAAAGGAGAGAGAGATTAATAGGCCACACCCTGAGACATCAAGGAAAAATTATTTTGGCAATAGAGGAAGTGAGAGTTACAATACCCACATTCTTACAAATCGCTAAATTTATATTTCCTCACTTGTATTGCCCAGCCTTCAGCATATAAACATCTGCTCTGCATATCTCCTCTTAATAGTAAAGTTGTGGCAGATGAGTTAGACGGATGCAGCTGCACTCTGTGTGTGTGTGTGTGTGTGTGTGTGTGTGTGTGTGTGTGTGTGTAGGGAAATCACAGAAAACGTAAATTAGGATTGCCGGATGCAGGTTTGAACTGTCATCCTTCTGAATGCCAGTCCAGTGTGGCAACCACTGCAAATCTTGGCCATTCTTGATCTAAAGGAAATAAATTAAGGTCTCATGCTGCATTGAGGCTGAGGTCATCTGAGGAATACAAGCTTGGTTAGTGTAAGGATAAAAAAGCAAACTTGCAGCATCCCATTTCAAAAAAATGATCCTGCCATTTTCCTTAATTGATCAAGGAAAAAAGTGGGAAACCTACATTTCTATAAGATGGAAAATACAATCAGTAAAAATTGTTAAATTACGAGACATAATTCATGGACAGTAATTACTTCTAGGGGACAAAATATTGAGTGCTGCTGCTAGAGATGTGTATCAGTACATGGCACTATTCTAGCTTTCGGAACTATTGGTTTCTTTCTTGGGGATGAGAAAGGGAAGACTGGAGAGGTCACAAAGGAAGGTCAGGTCGCTCAGATCAAAGGATAAGAGGTGCCAACCAGTACTGAGGTTGGTCAGGGTGTATACGTGGACAAGGAAAAAAAATGCCCGGATTTTTCTCGGATGTCGCGGTTAGAAATACACTTTTTTTCCAGGTGAAAATACACTTTTGACAGAAAACTTTCTCTCATAACCATAAAATTTGGAAACCCTTTGAATGGTTAAGGTTTTATACACTGGCATAGAACTTACAGGCGCTTCAGAGAACAAACACTCTTCCCCCCCCCCCCCCCTCCCGAAAAAATGACCTGTTTTGGAAAAATGTTTCATGTGCAGCAGCATGTACGCTGCATATTTTCGTATTACGAAAGTATATATCTGAATTCCACCAAACACAGCACATTAGTTTCCGAAGAACTGAAATCAAGACTGCGATGCGCTTTAGTAAGCCAATCACAGCTGATGTCATGTGATCTCGCCAGCCAATGGTAGCAGATCTTCAGAGCAAACAACATGTGACATACTCAGCCAACAGCAACCAACATCACTATTCAGTAGCGCGAACACATAAATATGAAAAGATAATGGTGTAAATTAATACACATGGTGTACCTACAAGAAAAGCTTTCACATATAATATTGGTCTTTTTTGCATGTTTTACACTTTAATATACATCATACAGATGTGCCAGTAAATTTTAAAATAATACATAAACGTCTAGGCACGAAATTCTGCTACGTGGTTGGCCATCACGATGTTAACCTTTAAATGTGATTCAAACACTCTGTGATTTAAGAAATTCAAAGAACATTCGCACACGCAACATAATTCATCTTGCGTAAAATGAAATTTATTAAGAATTTAACGCTTTTCAACCTCCAATCGCAGTATTTTCCCGCGACCTGTTAGAATTCGTTTCAGCAGGTGTCAGAGAGCACCAGAAAATGGCGTTACTGAGCGTGCGCGGCTACGATGAAGTAGGAAACCCACAAGTTTGTACCTATAGCATTAAGAGATCTTAAATTACATCGTAAACGAAACAGAACATCAGAGGGTACTCCAAGAGCATCGGAATTTCATAAACCAGACTAAAATGCATAATTCAGCAGAAAGTGCACATTCGTATGTCTGTATTCACAAAGAAATAGGCCCCAACCTGATGTTAAGCTCTTCAGTGTGGTTTCCGGGCTGCAAATTTTCTTGGAGTACCAGTATCTACTGTTTGGTTCTTTACTATGGCATAAGGCCATATGTGCTAGGGGATAAAAACAGGCACTTTTAATTCAGCAAACAGTTGACACTAGCCAGTACTGTGGAATAAAATGCTTCGTTTGAAATAAATTGACTGCCTCTGCAGAAAAGATTAATAGAAGCCAAATTTCTTTAGCAAATCGACAAAAATAACTTCAGTATTATGAAAGGCAATTAATTATTGATTGCCAAAAACCTGGAATTAAAATAAAACCAGGAAACTAAAACTAATAACATTTCAGTCTTTCATAATTTTATGACTCTTTTAATTAACTTGCTAGCTCTCGGCCACAGAAATTTGTTTTGTTTTCATTTGACGTGAGAGTTGTAAATGAAGAAGATACAGCAAAATCACTAAAGCTAAACATGGGTCATGTGAAGACTACCATCCTCTCCACTGATACTTAAACTGATACTTAAAAAACTGATACTTAAACTGCCCTGTGCATAGGCGAATTTGGCAGCTTGGACTTACCAGAAGAATTGTTCCGGTTGTGTGTGACTGCTTGTTGCTACTGCTGATACAGCCGCACTTCAAATAGCCATAAGCGGGAGCAGGTTTTGCTCATACACGCATCAACTGTGCATACGCACGAGCCCGCTGGCAACTGCTCAAACGAACCTAATGCAAACCGTTGTGACCTCACAGTCATCGAAAGCAGTTTGTCGTTACGAAGTGTTGCATAGTCTTCGTCCTAAAGCCTTCGACGCATTTTTGTGTAGGCAGGTGCTTGTGTGTGCACTGTCATTTGTTGCTGGAAATGGCGCATTTCCTTTGCAACTTAAGTTTGTTTTGGTTTTCTTTCTCTTGTTAATGTTTTATTGCTGCAGTATTATTCTGCAGTAGTGGGCTAAAGTAAAATTATTTGTTAGAGTATCAGTCCTTAGCAGTCAAAATTACAAAATTTTTAACTGAAAACTAAAGCAATGAAAAATTCCTGGAATTCTAAAAAAATCCTGGGTTTTTCCCCAGATCTCCTGTTTCATATACACCCTGTTGATGGTAAACAAAGATGATGTGATTCTTCAGTTTCTCCTGGCGTTTTTGTTGATCAAACTGTATATGAGTGTACTGCCAATTCACAGTGTCCAACGGGCACAATATTTCAGTGATCAGACATGTTGCCACTGTCACGTGCACTGATGAACTGAGCTCTTGAGGGCGCACAGCCAATTAATATCTTCTGCCTTCGTGAGCTGCTTCGTCCACGGTCCGTGGCTGCACGCTAGTGCCTGCGTCTGTGATAGCGTTGATGTAAGTTATCTGTCCCCAGATCTTTTTGTTTGCTGAGATTCTTCTTAATTAAACTCAGTGCTGGTTGCCAAGCCTTTGCTAAGATTATAGCAGCAATCTCGGTTGATGAAATCATCTCTGGTGTGAATTTCTATGGCCTCTCTAATGATTCTTTCCAAGTATTTGGAATTTTGTGCCAAGAACCTGGTACATTCATACTCCACTGTGTAATTCTTGGACAAACAGTGCCCTGCGACTTCTGACTTATTAGGATACATCAGTTGAATGTGCTTCTGGTGTTCTCAGCAACGATCTTTGACAGTGCACACTGTCTGCCCAACGTATGTATCCCACATTGACACAGTATCTGGTATATGCTGGCCTTCCATAAACCAAGATCACCTTTGATGCTTCCCAACAATGCTCGTGTTTTATTGGGTAGGCAAAAACTGTTCTTACTCGGTGCTTCTTCAATATGTGTCAAATTTTTCCTGATAGTGTGTGAGTATACAGTAGCAGTGACTGCCTCTTCCTCTGTGACTTCTTCCATCTCCACGGGTTGTACTGTTGTGGTGGGGTGGAGATTGCACCTAATCTGCCATTCTGGGTACCTGTTTCTTCAGAATACGTTTCTGAGGTGTCCCAGCTTCTGGGGCGGACTCTGCATCTGAAATGGTGCGCGCCCCGAGTACTAGTGTTTTTAGTATCCCATTCCCCTGCAAAGCATGGTGGCAGCTCTCTGCATACAAATACAGGCCAGTTTGCGTTTTCTCCCAATACACACCATGGCCCAGGGCACTGTCAGCTCTTCTCTTGATCATGACATCCAGGAATGGTAATCTTCCTTCTACTTTGGTCTCCATAGTGAATTTGATGTTGGGATGTGTAGAGTTCAAATGTGTAAGGAGGTCAAGGAGTTTGTCTCTGCCATGGGGCCAGGTGATGAATGTGTCATCTACATAATGGAAAAAAATGTGTAGGTTTCCATATGGATGATGCCAGGGGTTCCTTCTCAAGTACTCCTTATATAAATTCGTCATCACAGACAAGAGTGGGCTGCCGATTGCAACTCCTTCTGTTGGGCGAGAGGACCACCGACCATTTCATGCATGTCTTGACTTCCACATATTTTCTGTTTAATGGAGAATACTATGAGCAAATGGAAGGAGTTGCAATAGGCACCTCACTCTCACATGTGGCTGTGAATTTGCATATGGAGTACTTCAATGAAGACAGCTGCTGCCACCCTTCACAGGGGGATGGGGTACTAAAAACACAGGGCACTCACCATTTCAGATGCAGAGTGCCTGCCCCAGGAGATGGAACACCTCAGAACTGTATTCTGAAAAAACAGATACCCAGAATGGCAGACGACACGCCATCTCTGCTCCACTGCAACAGTACAACCTTTGGAGACAGAAGAAGTCACAGAGAAAGAGGGAGCCACTGCCTTTATGCCATACAGAGGTACACTATTGGGAAAAAATGGGAAAAATTGAAGAAGCACCAATTAAAAACTTTGCCCACCCAACTTTGCCCACCCTATAAAACACAAGCATTATTGGGAATCATCAAAGATGATCTCAGTTTGTAGAATGCTGGTGTGTACCAGATTCCATGTCAATGTGGGATACACACATTGCACAGACAGTACACACGGAATGTACCAGAATCTTGCACAAACTTCCAAATACTGGGAAAATGTCATTAGAGGCCATAGAAATTAGCACCAGGGATGATCTCATCAACCGAGATTGCGACTATAATCTTGGCTTGGGAACCAGCACTGGGTTTAATTAAGAAGACTCTCAGCAAACAAACTGATCTGGTGACCAGGGGGACAGAGAACTTACATCAATGCTATCACAGATGCTGGTACTAGTGTGCCTGCGACCGCCGCCGCACAGCTGTGGACGTAGCGGCTTGTGGGGGCAGGGGATATTAGTTGGCCACACACCCTCAGGAGCTCAGTTCATCAGCATACCTAATGATGGTGATATATCTGATTGTTGAAACATTGTGCCCATTGGACACTATGATCAGCATACCTAATGATGGTGATATATCTGATTGTTGAAACATTGTGCCCATTGGACACTATGAACTGGCAGTACACGCGTGGACTGTTCGATCAAAGAAGATGATGATGATGTCAGAAAGAGTACTTTGGTAAGCACTGTGGCAAGTTCAGACCAGTACATATTTCAACTGCTGGGATTTACACAAAGTATGAGCAAGAAAAAGTTTGCTTCTACTTGAGAGTATGGAACAGATTCTCTTAGGGAATGAATTAGATGGGCAATACTTTGTGACATGCACTATATTTGTACACTTATCCATTTTGTCTTATTAGCCAGGTCAACAACTACAAAGAAGTAGCTTTTATCCCACTGTCTCTTGGCAGACATTCATTAAGACGTACACCCTCCTGCCTGGATATTCACAAAATCATGTTATTATGCACTACTGATATGATTAGCCTTTTGCTGATGTGTAGGAGCTACAACTTTCTGTAACCCCCAACCTCCCAAATTAGTAGACCATTCTCTACAACTGTGTATATAATAATTTATTACAGCTCAGAATCTTTAAAAGCTCTACAACAGTCCTTTGACTGTAACATGTGGGACTTTCCAGCCATGCCTTGGTGTTATCTTGTGGGTCTCATCAGATACTAGGGGCTGCACATTTCCAACACACTAGCCACTACTCAATATTTTATTGTTTCAGGCCTGGACACATGTTAAGGGATTTAGTAGTGTTTATTTACAATATTAACACTATTCACTGCAGTTTGCAGCAACAACATAGTTTAACAACCAAACACGAAACTATAAAATTGTCAGAAATTGCAGGACATTTATCGAAATTCCATTTGTTGGGCTTATAGTAAACAATAAAGTATAGTGAAATTCCATCAAAAGCATACAAAAAAAGGGGTTAAGAGCAAATGATAAGGTATGTTGAGAGTCTGTCAGCAGCACTGCAATCAAAATGGGCCTTGTATTCCACCACAGCTAAATGACGACCAAATGCATACCTCAAAACCACTACAGCAGTCAACCACACCAAGAGCTCAGCATTGACCTGCTGTAGCAGTGAACCACATCTGGGCATCATGCTCTCTGACTGCTGTAAGTGTACACAGCAATCAAAAGATTAAACACATTTTCTCTTTTGACAATTTTCTTTGTTATTTTTCATATATTTTAGAGCATATCACATTGTGAATGTGCTATTATCTCATAGATATTTACCTTGATAGGCTTCTTGAAAGATAGCAGTGCCTGAAGAAGCAGCGACCCATGAAGTTGAACTTTCACCTTCTGTTCCGAGTCATTTTCAGAAATTTTTTTTAACGTGGCAATTTGCCACACAGATTTTATCTGTCCGTCATCAGGTTCCCAACACTCAAAACATTGGAACAGTTCCTAAAAATGAAATGAGCAAAATTATAAATGCAAGCTATTTTGAAATACAACAGAAATGCTTATTGATCTAAGAACGCAACAAGCAACTTTATGATTAGTCCCTCAAATATTAGGTTTGTGCATAAGTTTGTGGTGTTTTTCTGTAAGTATAATAAACACAACAGATAAAGATAACAGAGACTTTATACATCAAGAATGTGTTCTCCTCCACTATTTACAGGTCTGCCTATGCGGGATAACTTTTCGATTCTGCAACACATGGTTTTCAAGTGAAGAACTCGTTGAGCCATGTTCGGAACAAATTTCCATCTGGAAAGGAAGTTCCTTGAAGATTATTTGACACAGAGTGGAAAAGGTGAAAATTTGAGGCCGAGAGATCAGTTGAATAAGGTGGGTGCAGAATGACATCCAAACAACTCACGTACAATGTTTCTTGTCAGTCTAGCAGACTGCAGGGGAGTATTGTTGTGGAGTAGCATCACTTCACACAGTCTTCCTGGTCCTTGTTCCTGGATTGTGTCTGCAAAACATCTCAGTTGTTGACAATAAATGTTAGCAGTGATGGTTTAAACCTCGGGGAAGCTATTTTAGTACACTACACTGCCGCTGTTCCCCAGATGCACAACATTACCTTTTCAGGACTCCCACAGGTCTATGTATGGGGAGTTTTTGGTTTGTTTGGGCTCATCCATCTCTTTCTTTTCCTTACATTAACATAAAGGCACCCTTTCTCATGACCAATAACAATACAGGATAGGAATGGTCAGTGTTGTTCACAAGCCAACTGATAACGAGCATGCAGAGAATCACATATGATCACCAGCTGATTTTTTGCTTAGGGCATGTGGTACCCATACATCTGGTTTTTTAACCTTTACCTTAGCATGAAAATGTCATACAATGGTGGAAGGATCACATTTTCCAGTTCTCAAGTACACTGACATGGATCAGTGTGGATTAAAGTATTTAAACGATCATCATCAAACCCTGAACAGATTCCTTAATGTGGAGAGTCACTAATGTCTAAAAAAAAGATCCTCCTTCAAATGGAAAAACCATTCTCCTGCCCTGCTCTGTCGAATGGTATTATCCCCATACACTTCTCAAATGTTTCTGGCTGCCTCTGCTGACATTACCCTCTGTTGAACTCAAACAGAAGAATATGTCGAAAATGTTCCAATTTCTCCACTTGGCACTCCATTTTCTAGTGTCCACAGCTCCACTCACTATCTCCAAATGACAAAATATATGTGGTGCCAATGTTTCTGGCTGCCTCCACTGCTGTCACCCCCCTCTTGAACCCAAACAGAAGATTATGTTGGAAATGTTCTGATTTCTCCACTTGGCACTCCGTTTTCTAGCATCCATAGCTCCACTCACTATCTCCTAATGGCAAAATATAAACTAAAATAGCAATAGTGAACTAGAAATAAAAAATGACAATTGATAAATAAACCCATAGCAATTGGAATACCAACATGCAAAACAAAAAATGCTACAAACTTATTCATCAATCTAATATTTAGAATCAACCATGATAAAACACCATGAGGCATCTCCTAGCAGTGATTCCAGCCACCAGGTGGGTCTAAGATGTGCTTTGTCAGACAACGGCGGGGGCATTTGTGATGTGTTCCTGTTTAATAGCTTCAGATGCTGATTTCTGTGCTCACATTTTGTTCTCACTAATATTTTGTGTATCCATTCAACAGAGAAGTCATGAATTGCTTTAGTGCGATATTTGGTTTAACAATATGTGTCAATGGTACAGGCTTCTGCAAGCCGGTAGCGGCCAGGCAATGCTATGTTGATCAGATGCGAGAAAAGTCATGTGGGGCAAGGCAGACAGGGCCAACAAATGTTTATCCACATTTCAGTGTCTGCTGTTGTTACAGATAGATCAAGAGCAAGCCACACAGCCAAATTACTAATGCAGCTCAATACAGTTATCACATTTGAAGTGTTTTCCCCAGAATGTTTGTTCTCCATGTCTTGCATGATCTGCCATCTTGTGCACCACCCCTTCCTCGCTGTCTAATTGCTACCGCCACACAGCAGTGTTACTGAGTTGCTGCTGGACTTCTTGTATCTATCTGGGACTCAGCATCTCCACTATATAGTGAGTATAAACTATCCTTTTCATAATATTGTCACTATTCTTAATGTTTTTTAGTATCTGATAGTAAATGTCATTAATCCAGTTACTGCACCAGACTAAATTTAGAAAACTCTATCACACGCACACACAAAATTATAATCTACAAAAAAAATTGTAATAAGAAAGAAACTGATGATTTACGATAATGCTGAATGTCCCATGAATCACATGATGAATGTATTGGTTTGGGTTGACTCCGTTAACACACTGCAAACATAAAATTTTAAATATCTGCCAAACATCAGGAAACGTGCCCAACAACTCTTACGAGACGTATTCTATACACACTATCTTAAATTTTACTGGCACAACTTCATATACTGAATCTACATAGGCCAATTCTTTAGGATAACACTCTTTCCATTAATTGTTGTTTTATGGTACTCTGCCAACGCCAATTTGATGACAATTGTGTTCTCACTGACAAACAGTCAGATTCACTGAAGCGAGTTGAGTGTCAAATGCTGAGTAGCTTCCAGTTCATGAACATAAAACACAAAAAGTTCTGCTTGTCTTTGAGATTGATACCACACTTTTTAAAAGTGTTCTCCATGTCTTGCATGATCTGCCATCTTGTGCACCACCCCTTCCTCGCTGTCTAATTGCTATTCGTGTTTATTTGGAGGGCTTCAAATGTCTAGGATGTTGGGAAATGCATATAACTCTAAACAGGGACGAAGTTGAAAAAACAATTTGTATTTGAAATAAAAAAGCTGTATTCATTTTTTATATGGACATGCATTTAAACCCTTTGTATATGAAGAGTTGGTGTACTTGCAATGGAATGGAAAACCAGTTTTTGATGTCCTTACAATGAATGCATAACACATTCCCTTGTTATAACAACATTACTGTTAATATAGAAAATAATTATTCCTAGGAAGGTCATGACACCTCAAAGCAAAAGGAAAAATTTTTGGTTATTGTTTTGTTGTAAAATAAAAAGCAAGTATGAATCGTGGGGTTATGCAGACAAGACCGATGGATGGTGTAATTTTTCAGGTGTCCAGCCAGGTTAATTTTTCTGCACAATTTCATTTAACAATGAACACTGTCATCATTGTCGGGTGCTGTGCAAACCATAATGATGGTCTTGAATGTGAATGAAACACTTTTCAAAATGGCTAGGTGAATCCTTGAAATACATGTAGCCTATAAAAATTACATTGTCTAACTGACTGGTCACAAAAAACATAGTCTGAAAAAACCCAAAATACTCTCTTTTGTTACACTGGTATGCTGCCCTCAATCCATTCAACTACAGATAAACTACAACTTAAATAAAAAAAATTTCTCTTTGACTCGTTGCATGACTCCTTCATTTATTAAGCAACCCACCTCATATTTAACAGCCTCCTGTAACACAACATTTCAAACACTTCTGTACCTATTATCATTTCTGTTTTCCCAATAGTCTACATTTTGCACCTACAAAAGACTGTACTCTAAGCAGATTTCCACGAATCTTTTTCTGGTCTCAAGATCCACACCTTGGTCTTCACAGTGTTTTTTTCAATAGAAATACATTTTGCCTCATGCAATTCTGGCATATTTCATCTTTCAGTTCTACTTCTGAGATAGCAAAATTTATCAATCTCTCCAGGAGTCCCTTGCTCAAGTTAACAATTAGCTAACTAGCATATTTATGTGCTGCACACAACATTACCTTAGTTTTTTTTATGTACAGGCCTACATATTACAGCCATCAAATAACACCTGACACATTGGGACGTGATTGCAAAAAATGTTCAAATGTGTGTGAAATGTTGTGGGACTTAACTGCTAAGGTCATCAGTCCCTAAGCTTACACACTACTTAATCTAAATTATCTAAGGATAAACACACACACCCATGCCCGAGGGAGGACTCGAACCTCCGCCGGGGCTAGCCGCACAGTTCACGACTGCAGCGCCTTAGACCGCTCGGCTAATCCCGCGTGGCGACGTGATTGCAAAAATGCATTAATGACTTAGGTTTACTTGTTATATTTGCTATCCTTCATCTTAAACTCTTAACATCATTTTCATAAATATTTAACTAGGGATAAAAAGAGTATCAGCAGATGTAAGGCTGACAGTGTCCTCTCACCTTCATAAAACGATGCTGCTGTATCCCGAGACGCTGGCAAGCCTGGCCAAGGCTTAAGAGAACACCAGAATGACGTGCAGACAGCACTTCACTTAGCTTGCCTGACAATTCGTCAAATATCTTCTCCAGCTGCACAGTGAAACATTACACCCATCATTACATGTTACACACTGCTATTTGTAATAAATTCAAAAATGGATGGAAGTCTTGAAAAACAACCAAGGAAGTAATGAATGCTGTATAGGATTCTGTGTAGTGACATTACAATATAATTTATTTACTGAACACTAAGGAGAAGCCATATTTAAAGAGTTATGCAAAAATTCTTGAGCACAATAGCTCGAGAGGAGCTCAATTTGTATACTAATTACAACTACCATTATAATGTTCATATTAACCCTGGTGGAAATCTGTTGTAGTAGGTCAGAAGAAGAAGTGAGGGATCAGATACCTGACTAAAATTCAAGCATACGACATTGCTAACTGGATTTCAGAAAGATAAGCTGGCCACGTGGCGAATGCTGCACTGCATCAGTGAAGTGAAAGGCTGTGTTTTATGTCTGCAAATGCAAAAAAGGAACTACAAGTTACAGAAGAAAAGTAAGTGCACCTAACTATTAAACTTAAATATACAACTTAGGGAACATGCTAGCTAAAGGAATTAAGTATTTTGCACAGGGCAGCAGTGATGTTCAAAAAGCATTATGGGTATGCAGGCTTTATCATTGAATTTCACTAATGAAATCTTCTCAGGTTATTAGCCAAATTGTAGTGTCAGATGTCGCAATGTTTTGACGGGTCTCCCAATCATTGTCTTCAGGTGAAGTGTTATGTTCAAGTACAATTCATTCCTTTATAGCCACTGGACCACATACTCGTCTGCTCAGGGCCCAACAGGTGGGCCAATTGCTTGCCTCTGGAAGAAATATTGTGGCCAGTGGTGGTGGGGCCAGGGGGCGGGATGGGTAGAGGGTGGGGGTGGGAGGTCAGACTGGCAGGGTGCAAGGGTACTAGGTGTTGAGTCCTCGTGCTGCTTGTCTATTGCACACACTGCCTCTGCCACTTTCACATTACAGCATTCCTGATGTATTTTTGCTAATGCCAAATCCCTTGCAGAGCTCAGCTGAGACTACTGGGCTTTCATATAATCAAATTTGTAATGCCTTTTTGATGACCAAACCCCTTAAGCCATTGGCACAGCACAGCTTTGAAGTTTAACCGAGGCAACTGCTCTTCCCATGCTCCAAACATCACTGTGAGATGCACGATGTGTATGGCCGATGTACTGAACCCCATACTTGGAACTAATTCTGTAAATGCCAGATGTTCATAATCCTATTTGGTCTCTTACAGACTCAAGGATTAGAGACAAAGAACTGGCTAGGAGCCATTTATTAATGTCCATGAGAATTTCACTCACTGATCTTTCTAAGACTATACGTGATTTACTATTTATTGCAATGTTCGTATCACCTGCAAACAAAAAAAAAAAAAAACTTCGCACATGATAATGTAAACTGATGTAAGGTCACTGATATACCGGGTGGTTGTAATTAAATTTCCCTATTTAACACATTATAACATGGAAACTAATTACCATATGAGTACCAAACTTAGTAGCATTAATGTCCAGAGTTGGAGTGCATGATTTCCATGCGTCACTACAGCCACCAGGTGCTGTGATCAGTCATCGGGATTCATAGTCTCACACACCTGACCAGTCACAGTGCACTTGTTGACGTCTCAACATGAGCTTGGACAAAAGAAGCAGGGAATTATTGGTGAAGCTCTATTATCAAAACAATAGTAATGCTGCAGCTGCACTTCGAGGATATCGCCAGCTAAAGGATAACGAAATGACAAACTGCCTATTGGCTTCTGTCTCGGGTTCTTCGGCCGACGTTCATCTAATGATTTTTCTGACGTTTCGCCAGCACGAGTGGCTGGCATTGTCAAAGCTTCACCCTCCATTGCCAGCCACTCGTGCTGGCGAAACGTCAGAAAAATCATTAGATGAACGTCGGCCGAAGAACCCGAGACAGAAGCCAATAGGCAGTTTGTCAATACTACTACTACTACTACTACTACTACTGCTGCTGCTGCTGCTGCTGCATAGTCAGTGTGGTCAATTTGCAAAGCCTTAACAATTTTGGATTACGAAATGGTACTCTTTCTCCATCTGCTGTGCAGATCATGATGAAATTCGAATCAACTGGAGAACTGGGCATCTCTCTGGTAAGAGGCTAACAACCGGTTGCACCACAGGTGGTTGGTGAAGTAGCTGTTGCTATGGCAGACAACGCTGCACGCAATTCCCGATTGTCAGGTGGCATGCATGCTGTGTCACGACAGTTGAACATCCCATGGCCCTCTGTATGGAAGTTGCTTCGAACCATTCTCAACTGGATTACATACAAGATCCATATTGTACAGCAGCTTGCACCACAGGATGTGCAACGACATGCTAACTTCACTCTCCACTTTCTCGCAAGGATTGAAGTTGACGAGGGCTGGCCCTGGACCATCCTATTGGCAAACGAAGCTCATTTTTCTCTGACAGATGAGGCGAACACAGAGAATTGCCGAGTGTGGGGATCTTGACCTCCAGTCACTGTGCATGAAGTTCCTCTGGTTGGTGAACATGTCACCATATGGTGTGGCTTCACGGCTACGTTCATCATTGGCCCATTCTTTTTTGAACAGGTTGGCACTCAAGGACCAAAGCCGTGCAGTGTGACTGGCCAGCATTACTGCGATATGCTTCACCAGCATGTCATACCTGCCCTACAGGAGAGAGATGCATTGATCTCAACAGTTTTCATTCAAAGATGTGGACCCCACTGCACATCGCTAATGAAACTGTGGAGCTCACTTGCATCTCTGAAACACATTTGGAAATGATCAAATTATCAGCTGATGTTTCCAAAAGCTTGGCCAGCATGATCACCTGATCTCACTCCCTGTGATTTCTGGTTGTGGTGCTACTTGAAGGACAGGGTTTATCAGGGAACATTCACACATGTGCAGATCTGAAGAGCAGCATATCAAGAAAAGGTAGCCAGTGTACCTATGGACAGTAATGGTACCGGTATGTAATGGTACGATGTATCGTAGCACAACATTAAAAGTGTTTCAATTTAATTGATTCTAAATTATTTCTCTTTCCCATGTTCTTGACATTAATGCTACCAAGTTTGGTACTCATACAGTAATTGGTTTTTGTGTTATAAGGTGTTAAGTAGGTAATGTTCAATTATAACCACCCGGTATATACATGAGAAACTGACATCACAAAATATACCAGTAGCCTGTAATGTACTGTCTAATGAATTTAGTCCATTTTCACTGTATGTGTAGCTAGCCTTCTCAATGTCAGAACCCTTTAGCAGAAGTTTGAGCTTATGCTACTTTTTCTAAAAAATTTGAGAATGATCACAAAAGTGAAGTTGGATGGAAAATTGACAACATTTATTTATTTTCTCTTTTCTCTGCAGACATGCAGAGGATCAATAATTGGTACATACTGCACATAAATAGGTAGAGATGGTAGCAAATTGCAACAGTGGGAAAAATATTAGTCAATGTAGCAACACAATAATGCACTCTTGCCCATGACAGTCTATGTGATCATTCTATTTCAAATCAACACAGTGTCCAACCTACACATCAGTACGAGTTGAATGATGCCAATTGTGACCCACTGATACTGTAGTCACAGTATCACTACGTTCTTACAGTTCGTGAATTGCACAGTTTTACATTTCAGAACATTTACAGTAAGTTGCCAATGTTTTACACCATTATCTTATCAAAATCTGTTTGAGCAACATTTTTCATATAGTACTTTATTGTAGATAACACCATCATCTCAAGTTAATATTAACATTGTCTGCTGGTTCACCAATATACAATATGAACAGCAAGGATCACACACACTTCCCTGCGACAAGCCTGAAGCTATTTCTACACCTGTTGATGACTCACCATGCAAGATAAGAGGCATAGACCTTATTATAGTGCAGTGTAGTGTGTAGAATATTTCAGAACATATGAAAATTTGCGCCGGGCTGGGACTCGAACCTGGATTACCCAGTTGTCGCAAGTGGTCGTCTTAGCCACTTCGGCTATCTGAGCACCGCTTCCAAGAGTGACCCAGATCTCCATTTGTACTGGTGTCTACTCTCCTACATGTTCGCACTATATCAGCATGATTCTGGCACAGCTTGAGACGCTGTTTTCTTTCGTCACTACCTTGTTACGGTATGCAGTGTCTTGAGACACTGCACCGCTGATCAACAGCCACATTTATTAAGAATTAAATCAAACAATGAAAAATCCAGGATGTAATAATGACAATATGAAAGGGATCGATTGCTACTCACTATATAGCCAAGATGTTGAGTTGCAGACAGGCACTACAAAAAGAGCTGCTTCTAAAGAAGACAGCACACTCTGATGCATATTCACGGAAGCACACAAATGACCACTATCTCTGGCCACCGAGGCTGGGCTGCAAACAACTACGCATGATGGGAGAAGTATCTGGGTGGTGGGATAAGGAGGTGGCTGGGAGAGGGAGGAGAAGGCTGGGGCAGGGAGGGGGAGAATAGGACAGTAGGGGTGTGGGGTGGTAAAGTGCTGCTTATGTGAGCATACAGGGACGTGGAGGTGACAGTGTAGGGCAGCTATGTGCCATCGGGAGGTTGGACAGCGACAGAGGAGGAAAGGGAGTTTGAAAAAGGAGAGAAGTAAAAAGACTGTGGGTGTGTTGGTGGAAAAGAAGGATGTATAGTGCCTAAGTGGGAGCAGAGAAGGCTACACGTGAGTGAAAGACAGTAACAAATGGTGAGGCCAGAGGGGTTATGCAAATGTAGGATATATTGCAGGGAGAGATCCCACCTGCGCAGTTCAGAAAAGTTGATGCTGATAGGAAGGATCCAGATGGCACAGACTGTGAAGAAGGCACTGAAGTGAAGAATGTTGCTGTGGGCAGCATGCTCAGCAACTGGGTTGTCAAGTTGTCTCTTGGCAACAGTTTGTTGGTGGTCATTCACGCAGACATTTCAGTGGCTATTATGCCCATGTGAAATGTGCTGCAGTGGTTGCAGCTGAGCTTGTAGATCAGATGGTTGCTTTCACAGGTAGCTCTGCCTTTGATTGGATAGGTGATGCTTGTGACTGAACTGGAATGGGTGGTGGTGGTGGTGGTGGTGGTGGTGGTGGGAGTATGTATGGGACAGATCTTACCTCTTCGTCTATTACAGGGATATGAGTCATGAGGCATGGGGTTAGGAGCAAGGGTGGACTAATGATGTAAAAGGATGTTGTGTAGGTCCGATGGCCAGTGGAAAACCACTGTAGGAGAGGTTGGAACGATAATGAGTAGGATATCCCTCATTGCAGGGAATGACAAACCCTGGCAGAGAATATGATTCAGTTGCTCCAGTCCTGGATAGTACTGAGTCACGAGGGGAATGCTCCTTCGTGGCTGGATGGTGGGATTCTTGGAAGTGCTGGCTGACTGGAGAGATAAGGCTCAGGAGGTCTGTTTCTGTACAAGGTTGGGAGGGTAATTTCGGTCTGCAAAGGCCTCAGTGAGACCCTTGGTATATTTGGAGAGGGTCTGATTGTCATTTCAGATGGGGCGGCCACAGGTGGCTATGTTCTATGCAAAGGAGTTCTTGGTGTGGAATGGGTGGCCGCTGTTAAAGTGGAGGTATTGCTGGTGGATGATAGGTTTGATATGGAGGGGGGATGGCGGTCAACTTGTTAAAGACCTTTTCTCCTTCTCCCAGTCCACCTTTCGGTCAAAAGAACTTCTTCTAAAGCAGACACCACATCTAAAAGCACATTCACCCAAGCACAATTCACACATACATGACCACTTTTCTGACCGCCAAGGCCAAACTGCGAACAACTGCGCACGATGGGAGAAGCAATCTGGGTGGTGAGGTAAAGTTGCATTTATACCTACACAACTTGCACCTATGTGCCGTGCTAATGCGCTTGCCCTACATGAAAGTAGAGGCAAGCATGTAGATGAATGGCTGTAGTGTGAGTGATTGCATTCACACCTGTGCTCACATGGGTGCTTCTACTTGCAAGGCACCTTATGAACAAGGCTGGGTCAGGGAGTGGGAGGGATAGCAGAGTAGAAGTGGGGGATGATAAAGTGATGCTTGCATGAGCATACAGAGACCTACTCCAGTCTGGTCATGACCAACACCTATCCTATCAATGGCAGGGCTACCTGTGAAAGCAGTCATGTGATCTAAAAGCAAAGCTGCAACCACTGTGCTGTGTTCTATATGGACATGGTAATCAACAAGACATCTGTCCACACAAATGACCTTTAACAAACTAGTCAAGAGACAGCTGGACCACCCAGTTGCTGAACACACTGCCTGACACAATGTTCTTCACTTCAATGACTGCTTCAGATTCTGTACCATCTGGATCCTTCCTACTAACACAAGCTTTTCTGAATTGTGCAGGTGGGAACCCTCCCTACAATATACCCTATGTTCCGATAACCCATCTGCGCTCAACTTTCATTGGTCACTGTCTTTCATTCACCTGTCCCCTTCCCTCCTCCCACTCTGGCATTACACAGCCTTTTATTCCATCAACACCCCATTTCTTTCCTTTTCTGCTCCCCCTCCCCCTCCAATCCAACCCCACGAATGCACCTAGCTGACCCACCACATCCCTGTATGCTCACACAAGCAGCACATTACCATCACATACCCTTTCCCCTCCCTGACGCAGGCTCCTCCTTACCCTACCACCCAGATCGCTTCTCACATCAAGTGTATTGTTCTCGTTCGCAGTCAGGTGTCAGCGACTACAGACAGTGTTTTGTGTGTGTGTGTGTGTGTGTGTGTGTGTGTGTGTGTGTGTGTGTGTGTGTTGCCTACTTTAGAAGAATGCTTTTTGGCCAAAAGTTCACTTGTTTAGCAGTCTTTTCGTTGTGCCTGTCTGTGACTCATCTCCATTATATGGTGAGTAGCAACCTATCCTCCTCATAATATTTCAATACAGAATGAACTCTCAAATTGTGATTATGGTTCTATATCAGCTTAGAATATTTCAGAAAGAATAAATGCAAATTTATGTGAGACTGAGACTTGAACCCGGTTTTCTCAATTGTTGCCTTAACCATTTGGCTATCCAAGCACACTTCCAGGAGCACAAGGGAGAGTAAACACAAAGACAAATGGAGATAGTGGCTGCTTCTGGAAGATAGCCAAATAGGTTAAGGTGACCGCTCGCAACTGGCACAAATTTTCATTTGTTCTGAAATATTCTTCAATTGATGTGGGACCATAATCACAATTTGCAAGTTCATCATTATTATAGTCCTTTTGTTGTAACTATTCATGTGGTACTGAGTCAAATGTTTTTCAAATGTTAAGAAAAACTGCATCCACCTGACTGACTTGATCCCTGGTTTTTAGAATGTCACATACAAGAAGCACAAGTTTCGTCCATGAGACCAATGTTTTTGGAATTAATTACAGTTGGTACAGAGGAGGACATTGTGTTTGAGATAAATCATTATGTCTGAACTCAGAATGTGTCCTGAGATTCTACAACAGATGAATGTTAATGAGATTGGATCGTGCTTTCGTTGATCACTTCTGCTACCCTTCTTGTTGATGGGTGTGACCTATGCTTTCCTCCAATTATTGTGCACAGTCTTTTGTGTAAGGGATCTATGGTATACTATGGTTACAACAGAGGCTACCTCAGATGCAAATTCTATATAGTGGAATTTTCCTCATGCCTTGGGGCCTTGTTCAGTTTTAGTGATTTTAGCATGCCTCTGCCACTTACATTGCTCACCTTTGCTGTGGTGTGAGTGTTAAACTGGAGCAGTATACCTCGTTCCTTCAATGGAAAATGGAGGTACACATTTCTGCGTTTACACTGTTATCCTCAGATTCACACCCTACGCCATCCATGAGTATCTGAACACTAATTACTGTGCCATTAACAGTTTCACAATGTTCCAAGTTTCTTTGGGTTTTGTGAGTTGTCTTTAACATTCCATTATAGCAGACACCGTAGCCTTCTAGCATTGTCTTTTTACAGCTAAAGTGATTTCATTTAGCATCTCTTTAGCTCTCTGCTTTGTTTTACATCTATTGTGCAGTAGTTGCTGTTTCTTTAGAAGCTTCATCACATAGACTGTGTACTATGTAAGCTCTTTCCAATCACAAATGCTTCTACTAGGCATAAATTTAGCCAGTGCTTGGTCAATTATCATTCTAAACTTTAACTACAGTTCTACATAATCCATCAAGATTCAACAGTTTCAAGTTCTTGCTTGAGATACAACACTACAGCCCCTTTTCTAGTTCATATATATATAAATCTTCCAACATGTTTTCACTGCCCTTCGTATTTTGGTAATCATTGTTGCTGGCAGTAAGTCATGCTAACTAAAACCAGTTTAAAAGTGAACATTCTCAAATATGCCATGTTGTTGACTATTAGACCGAAGTGTGAGCTGAAATTTTTAGGAGGGCATGCCCCGCTTCCAAGCTTTTGTAATGATGAAAGATGTTCATGATGTTTAGTAATAAGTAAGTATTGGGACATCTCACTGTGGGTGATTTTATTATGATATGTGCAGATAGGACGACGACTTTAACTCGTCATTTCCATGAGACATGACAGCAAGTGAGTGACTCCATCTACTGTGCGGTGGCACTTGTTCCTTGGCATTATGCTTTGAGAGTGTTCAGAAGACTAGGAAAAAGAAAGGAAAGGTCATAGCTACAATAGAGGTCATGAAAAATGACTGTCGAATTGGCTTATAAAAAGATGTACTTATTCTCTTGATCTTGCACAAGCTATGTATGTTTAAGAAACCAGTCAACCTCCTTAGTACAAAAACAGATGGTTACTCATGATAAAGATAACATGTTGAGTTGCGGTCCGACACAACAAAAAGAGACACATTAGCTTATGGCCAAAGTCTTCTTAAGAAAAGAATGTACACATACATTCATTCAAGCAAGCACACCTCACACACACAACCACCATCTCCAGAAGTTCAGACCCGATATTCCAACTTAAGAGTTTCCATTGTTTGATTCTCCCTTAGTATAACAGCCAGTGTTGTGAAAGATGGTCGTGTTATAAAAGAAAGTGTGAATACAGAAGGTTCAAAGTATAGTTGGTTATGTGATTTAAGTAGCTTGGAAGACAATTAATACTCTTTCAGCACCCATCCACACATAGGGAGATGAAGTTTCAGTTATATTGGGAAGTGGGGCGAGGAGGGGGTGTCTGGTGGTTGGTATAAGGACCCAATTATAGGTTTATATCAACAATTGATACGGAGCATTACCCAAACAACAATGCATGGAATTTTAATCTCTATTTTAGCTATCAAAGTATCAGGACCACAGAGAGAATATGAGAATCTTGGATGGGTTGTTTTTGCTATTAAAGCCTTCAAAATATTATTAAAGTGGCTAAATAGTGGCTTTCATCAGGGATGTAAATATAACTACTGAATGCATAACGCATTTCTAAAAGACTGCCAAGACACATTCTTTGGCTTTGCCAAGTCGAGACAAAATTACCACTTTCCCACCTATTCCAGACCTTTTGTTGATTGCAGATAAGATAGTTACCACAATATATATAAATACATTAAAAATCATATGATGATTAAAACTGAAGAAACTGCAAAAAGGTGGGAATTTAAGGAGATGGGACCTGGATAAACTGACTAAACCAGAGGTTGTACAGAGTTACAGGGAGAGCATAAGGGAACAATTGACAGGAATGGGGGAAAGAAATACAGTACAAGAAGAATGGGTAGCTCTGAGGGATGAAGTAGTGAAGGCAGCAGAGTATCAAGTAGGTAAAAAGACGAGGGCTAGTAGAAATCCTTGGGTAACAGAAGAAATATTGAATTTAATTGATGAAAGGAGAAAATATAAAAACGCGGTAAATGAAGCAGGCAAAAAGGAATACAAACGTCTCACAAATGAGATCGACAGGAAGTGCAAAATGGCTAAGCAGGGATGGCTAGAGGACAAATGAAAGGATGTAGAGGATTATCTCACTAGGGGCAAGATAGATACTACCTACAGGAAAATTAAAGAGACCTTTGGAGAAAAGAGAGCCATTTGTATGAATATCAAGAGCTCTGATGGAAACCCACTTCTTAGCAAAGAAGGCAAAGCAGAAAGGTGGAAGAAGTATATAGAGGGTCTATACAAGGGCGATGTACTTGAGGACAATATTATCGAAATGGAAGAAGATGTAGATATCGATGAAATGGGAGATACGATATTGCGTGAAGAGTTTGACAGAGCACTGAAAGACCTGAGTCGAAACAAGGCCCCAGGAGTAGACAACATTCCATTGGAACTACTGATGGCCTTGTGAGAGCCAGTCATGACAAAACTCTACCATCTGCTGAGCAAGATGTATGAGACAGGTGAAATACCCTCAGACTTCAAGAAGAATATAATAATTCCAATCCCAAAGAAAGCAGGTGTTGACAGATGTGAAAATTACCGAACTATCAGTTTAATAAGTCACAGCTGCAAAACACTAACGCGGATTCTTTACAGACGAATGGAAAAACTGGTAGAAGCCGACCTCGGGGAAGATCAGTTTGGATTCCGTAGAAATGTTGGAACATGTGAGGCAATACTGACCCTACGACTTATCTTAGAAAATAGATTAAGGAAAGGCAAACCTACGTTTCTAGCACTTGTAGACTTAGAGAAAGCTTTTGACAATGTTGACTGGAATACTCTCTTTCAAATTCTGAAGGTGGCAGGGGTAAAATACAGGGAGCGAAAGGCTATTTACAATTTGTACAGAAACCAGATGGAAGTTATAAGAGTTGAGGGACATGAAAGGGAAGCATTGGTTGGGAAGGGAGTGAGACAGGGTTGTAGCCTCTCCCCGATGCTGTTCAATCTGTATATTGAGCAAACAGTAAATGAAACAAAAGAAAAATTCAGAGTAGAAATTGAAATCCATGGAGAAGAAATAAAAACTTTGAGGTTCGCCGATGACATTGTAATTCTGTCAGAGACAGCAAAGGACTTGGAATAGCAGTTGAACGGAATGGACAGTGTCTTGAAAGGAGGATATAAGATGAGCAACAACAAAAGCAAAACGAGGATAATGGAATGTAGTCGAACTAAGTCGGGTGATGCTGAGGGAATTAGATTAGGAAATGAGGTACTTAAAGTAGTAAAGGAGTTTTGCTCTTTGGGGAGCAAAATAACTGATGATGGTCGAAGTAGAGAGGATATAAAATGTAGACTGGCAATGGCAAGGAAAGCATTTCTGAAGAAGAGAAATTTGTTAGCATCGAGTATAGATTTAAGTGTCAAAAAGTCGTTTATGAAAGTATTTGTATGGAGTGTAGCCATGTATGGAAGTGAAACATGAACGATAAATAGTTTGGACAAGAAGAGAATAGAAGCTTTCGAAATGTGGTGCTACAGAATAATGCTGAAGATTAGATGGGTAGATCACATAACTAATGATGAAGTATTGAATAGAATTGGGGAGAAGAGGAGTTTGTGGCACAACTTGACAAGAAGGGACCGGTTGGTAGGACATGTTCTGAGGCATCAAGGGATCACAAATTTAGCATTGGAGGGCAGCGTGGAGGGTAAAAGTCGTAGAGGGCGACCAAGAGATGAATACACTAAACAGATTCAGAAGGATGTAGGCTGCAGTAGGTACTGGGGGATGAAGAAGCTTGCACAGGATAGAGTAGCATGGAGAGCTGCATCAAACCAGTCTCAGGACTGAAGACCACAACACCAACAAATGATGACATCATTGGTTAAAGCAGAATGGCACTTTTGGGATTTTCAACATACATCTTACCAACGTCTGACCACTAATACATCAATGCAGTAGAACAACACTCACCTCAGACGGCACACAGCAGTTTTGCAGCAGCCTCTGGACAAAGAAGTTCGCAGTTGGGTGAAGAGAAAGTAGTGCAACACGTCCATGTGACAGCTGATTATGGACAGTTGTCAGCAGGGATGGATGGTGTGCAGCAACAGTTGCGACAATTGCTTCAGCAAGTCGACAACTTGCCTCACATGACAATTCTGTGGGAACTTCACTTTCACTGTCTTCTGCACGTCCATATCTAAATACGTCAGATAAAAGACGCTCAATGAGAGGTTTGCTGTGTTCGCCCAATGCTTGTAATGACACCTGCAACAACCCTGAAGGCAGTGTTGATCCTGCAAAATCTAAAAACAAATGGGGTACTGTCAGAATAGAGTAAACTGTCCAACACGAGCATTTATCAAATGTTTTACATGCAAATTCTGATAGGAATTTTAACTGACATTTGCCATCTACTTCAGTTCAGAACTAAACAAAATGAGACTATGCTCAGGACTACATAATAAGAATCGTATGAAAATTGAAAGTTTCTCATCATAAATCAAAACACATATGGTATGATTTAGTAACACAATACAGTAAGAAATTTGCCATCATGTACATATCAGTGAGTTCATATGAGCCCAAGTTCAGTCTTACAAGGAGAGTACATTGCATATTATTATTATTATTTTATGGTATGTTGCGTTCACAAAAATATCAATCCACCAAAGCAGTTTGATAAAAAAAAAAAAAAAAAAAAAAAAAAAAAAAAAAAAACACAGCTTTGAAGTCCTCTGAGTATCTTTCATTCTCTATAGGTAGGATGATTTTTTGATGGGTCTCCTGGCTCTGTGGTAGAATCTTCACCTGTCACATGGGCAGCTTGCTTTCGTATCCTAATGTTGTTGTTGTTGTTTTTTTTTTTTTTTGAGAAAGGTGAATGCTCTATGAGCATTTCTGTGAAGCGTGAAATACATAAAGCTGGAAAAAAAGAAAATCTCTAGTCCCCAAGACAGACTGGTTCAAGTCTTATTTTAAAAACTTATCATTTCTTCTGTTCAGTTTGAATACTTATGGCATCAAATATATGCTAATCAACACTGATCTAATTGTCATTTTATTATGGAAAATGCATGTCTACAAGCCACCTAATTTTGTATGGCACAGGCAAGAATAATCATCAGTAACCCTCTGTACTGGCTCTAATTTCTCAGATTTTCTCATCACTGTCATTACACAACATGTTTTCCAACTCTTTCCAGAAAAAGCTCTCTCAAAATTTCAACAGTAAACCCCTCCATGATGCACAAGGCCTCTCTTGTAGCTTCTGTAAACGGAGTTTGCTGAGCACCTTGGTAACAATCTCGCACCAATTAAAAGATTACGCGACTAAACATGCCGCTCGTCATCGTTTCTTCTCCACCTGTTCTATCAGCCCTACCTAGTAAGGATCCCATATTGAAGAACAATACTCAAGAATCTGTTAGTCCATCTTTTGAAAGACCTTTGCTGTTCATTGTAAAATGTCAAATCAAAACATCTTCAAATGTCTAAATTTCCAGTTTTATTTTACTTTTGCTACCAGTAACAGCATTAAATTACACAATCTTCAGTCCCCCTGACCGATGTGTAGAAACAATCCTACTTCTTGCACAATCAAAATAGGGGATAGCTTAGGCCGGTATTACACTATCAAATTTCTTTGTCAAAGATTTGATCAAAGATGTGATCCAATATTCCGTCCAATATATTTGACAAAGATCTTTGACGTAGCGCTAGAAGGGGTATTACATTGTCATCAAATTTTTCGTCAGAGTTCAAGATGGCTGACAACAACTTGTTATTAACCGCAGCAGTTGTATGTACCCCAATTGCATTGTGTGCACATGCGGAAAAGAAGTGGGGGAAAAATGGAACCATACATACGAGGTTGACAGTCTTAAAAGTCCTGGGATTACAACTTGATAATAAATTCAGTTGGGAGGAGCACACCACAGAACCGCAGAAACGCCTTAACAAATCTGTATTTGCAATTCGAGTGTTAGCAGACATAGGCAACATAAAAATGAAAAAGCTTGCATACTTTGCCTACTTTTATTCCATAATGTCATATGGGATAATATTTTGGGGTAAATCTTGAAGTCAAACAAAAGTTTTCAAGAGTCCAAAAGCGAGTAATACGTATTATTTGTGGAGTAAATTCACGGACGTCCTACAGAAACCTCTTCAAAGAACTGGATATACTAACTACTGCCTCTCAGTATATTTACTTCTTAATGAAATTTGTCGTAAATAATATATCTCTTTTTCCAACAAACAACTCAGTTCATACATACAATACCAGGAACAAAAATGATCTGCACAAGGACTTAAAAGCACTTAATATAGTTCAAAAAGGGGTCCACTACTCAGGAACACTCATCTTCAATAATTTGCCAGGAAACATAAAAAAAATGGTTCAAATGGCTCTGAGCACTATGGGACTCAACTGCTGTGGTCATAAGTCCCCTAGAACTTAGAACTACTTAAACCTAACTAACCTAAGGACAGCACACAACACCCAGCCATCACAAGGCAGAGAAAATCCCTGACCCCGCCGGGAATCGAACCCGGGAACCCGGGCGTGGGAAGCGAGAACGCTACCGCACGACCACGAGATGCGGGCAGGGAAACATAAAAAATTTAGTTAGAAATAAAGATCAGTTTAAAAGGAGCCTGAAAAACTTACTACTGGCCAACTCCTTCTACTCCATTGGCGAAATCTTTAATAGAAACAAATGGTGTATTGTATTTATTCATACTATTAGTATTGTTATTTCAGCTTAAAAAAAATCGACATGTTCCACATCCACGAGGATCTCCTCAGCACGGATCTATGGAACGAAAAACTAATCTAATCTGGGTTAAGCCGTGGGTTTTACGACGACACGATAAAAGCTTTCAAGAAAACCTGTTACGTGAGCTTACAGTGGAAGACGTCAAGTTGTACATCAATTACTTAAGAATGGATGAGCATACATTTCTGTATGTGCTCAATGAAGTGTATCCTCATATCACAAAGCACAATATTCACTTAAGAACTGCTACATCTTCAGAAGACAGGCTCACTGTAACACTCCGATTCCTTGCTACAGGAGAGGGTTATGTTATGTTAGGTTAGGTCAGGTCAGGTCAGGTCAGGTCAGGTCTCCAATATTCTTGAACTATTTTTGTATTCAGGGTGCCTCACGTTGTAAAGCGCATCAGCTTCAGACATCTTTATTAATTTTGTAGTTGTCGGCACACACCAATTGTATTTACCGGCAATGGTTATAAAAACACTACAGACGACAGAACGCTGCAGCGATGCTAGTGCTCCATGTGGTAACATGTCACATTGCAGTGAACAGAAGACAAGCGGTTTCTTTGATCAAATATACAGTGAGGCCCTAGATTTGATCAAATATTGGACGACATTTGACAAAGTCCCTATTACACTATCAAATATCTTTGACAAAGATATTGGACAAAGAAATTTGATAGTGTAATACCGGCCTTACAGTCACTGGTAACCTGCAGAAGTCTACAGGATACCAGTGACTGTCTGCTGGTACCTATTTTTATTGTACAAGAGGTACATGTCGGTCAGGGGACTGAAGGTGGCAAAACGTAACGCTGAAACTGGTAGCAAGAGTAAAATACAATTGGAAATTTAGACAGCTGAAGGTGTCTGGATTTGACATTTTATACTCAAGAAACAGTCAAACACGTGCATTATAAGCCACTTCCTTCATGGAATGAATTACATTTCTCTTCTTCCTATGACTCTCAATCTGGCATATGCTTTTCCTACTATTTGTTTTATGTGGTCATTTCACTTAAGGTCATTCTGGATAGTTACTCCTAGAAATTTTATGGTTGACACTGTTTCCAGCACTTTCCCATCTATTGTGTTGTTGTAAAGTAGTGGCTTTCTTTTCTTATGTATCTACATCTACATTGTATGCTCAATATGTTACATTTATTTATCTTCATGGTGAACTACCAGAGCATGCACCATTCATCAATCCTCTGCAGATAATTTTGCAAATTGCCACTTTTTTTATAGACAACCCCATTGTCTGTGAACAGTCTTAAAGAGCATCTGACGCTTTCTACTAGATCATTTATACACACTATACACAATAACAGTTCTGGAAATTACCTTTACATCTGCTATATGTGTTGAGTTCCATCTGCAAGGAAGCCATCTGCAAATCTGGTCCGATACTCGAAAATTTCATAATTTTTTCACTACCTGGCAATATGGGAACAGTGTCAAATGCCTTCCTTAAGTCAAGGAACACGGTATCAACCTATGTGCCGTTGCCTACAGCGCTAAAGATATAATCGAAGAACTGAGCAAGCTGAGTTTCACAGAGCTCTGTTTGCTGAATCCCTGTTGATTTTTATACAGGAGATTTTCAGTCTAGAAAAACATCATAATTCTTGGGCATAAAACATGTTCCACAATTTTACAACAGATTGACATCAATGACACAGGTTTATAATTGTGTGCAACTGTCCTGCAGCCCTTCTTGACAACATGAATGACGTGCTTTTTTCCAGTCGCTAGATACCTTCATTGCTCCAGCGATATATGTTAAACTGCTGCTAGGAAAGGAACAAGTTCTTTCACATAATCTTTGTAGAGTTTTATAGACATCTTATCTGGTTCCTATGCCCTTCCATAACCAAGCAACTTCAGCTCCTTTACTATTAAGCGATCAATCAGTTCTCAAAATCTGTCATTTGACATTTGCACAATGGGTGAAAGGAGGGACTGTGTTACTATCTTCCACAGTGAAATACTTCTGGAATACCAAATTCTCTGTTTTCTTCGGTTTTGGTGCCAGTATGATCACTGAGTGAATGAACAGAGGATTTCGAAATGCTTACTGATTTTACACAAAATAGAGGATTTTGAACGCCTTATTGGTTTTACATGAGACCAAAACCTCTCCGAGGTGTACACAGATCGGTTGACAAACTTTTACTTTCAAAGTCACTGAATGCTCCCCTCATTGCTCTCCTTATGCTCATTCTGACTTTATTCAGCTTATGTTTGTCAGCTAGATTTTGACATGAAGCTCTCTTTGTTTATGGAGCAGTTTGCTAACATGGCACAGTGGGTATATTTCCTGAACCAAAAACTGTACCCAAGCATCCACTCACTGGGACTATGTCATCAAAGAGGCCACAGAGATCAGAAAGTGCAACATTAACTTGAACTGGGACAGTAACTAATACCCAGCTGGTGCATGGAAGCAGGCTCTCAGTTTTGAGAGACTACAGAAAAATCTTTCAAGTTATTTACTTTTTGCTGGCCACCACCAGAATCTCAGACATAGACAGACAGACACACCTCTTGCAACACACCAGTCTGTTGTTTCTGACAAAAACAATGGAAGTTATCATAGATGTGTCATGTTTTTATTCTATTTTGATGTGACACGAATACCAACAGTGTTTTATACAACAACCCACAGTGAATTTTTGTTCCTGCAAGGTACATGCTGTTTGCATTTGAGATAGTCTTCAAGAGTGACAGCCCAGCACTTAAGTACAAAACACTGCCTATGGTTCATCAAAATATTAACTGTGTAAGTGATTTTTGTCTAAATATACATGAGTGAAAATTCTTCTAATTTCAAACGTGTCACCCTTTATGACAATAAAACTAATTTCTTCACACCAACTGCTGTCGATACTATATTACAGTGCTTATTTAGTTTACAAAATATAGAACACCAACTTTTACTTACCCCTAAGTTGAGGCAAACCAGCCAGGACACGAGAATACCTCACCAACACTTTTTTTAACTCCTCATGATTATTAGCGTGAGTTCCTAACTGTTGAATCACAGTTCGTACTATGTGGTTGGCGTACTGGTCCCACACAAACTCTTCTATATTGTTCAATACAAATAGTGCAACTTTTGTCAGCCACAGCCGTTCACCTCCAGGTTCACGCTAAAAGAGGTAACATAGAACTGCTCATTACATCCAATGGTTTCAGCATTTTTCAAACACAGCAAACTACAAATATATAACTTAGTGAATCAGAGTGTTACTACAAAAACTGAAGACAATATAACCGAGAAGAAAATATCTGCTGTAAGTTAAAAGTACCCCCAAGTTCCTTCTCCAATAGGGTTTCATCATTTACACCACAGCTCTAAAGTTTATATGAATCTTCCAATGTTGTTGTCCACCTTCATTTACAGAAATGGATGTGCCAAACTCAGTATCAATGGCTTTGGTGAGATTTTTGAAAATTTAACTTTAATTCTTGACAAACATTTCAGTACGTTAAAAGAAGAGCATCCACAGAAGCTGTGGTCTTTTACTAGAAAATGGATTGAAGTCATCCACCCAGACACTCAGTGATCACAAAGGCATCAAAAGAGACAAAGATAGGGAGAAGAGATTGTACTGCAGTTCCTCCTTTTAACTGTCATACAAACACATACATGTCAGATACCAAAATAAGTGACTGTGAGACAGAAAATCAACTAAAATTGCACAACACAGAAAAGGCAACTGGACCTGATGGAATACCTACACATATCTACGAAGAGTATGTCAAAAAACATTGTTTTTCTTCTAACAGCACCATACCATAGATCACTGCAGGAATGAAATATTCCAAGCAACACATACGCAGATCATTCCCGACATCAAGAGAGGTTGATGAAGAGACAAACATGTCTATAGACCTATATGACTGATATCGGAGGGTTTAAAGTGGAATAATCAGATAAAACTCACTGCAGGAATGGAAGATACCAAACTGAGATTCACAGGAAGAATCCTATGGAAGTCTAGTCCACCCATGAAGGAGATGGCTTACAAAACCCTCATAATCAGACACTTCAGTATTACCCATCAGTCTTGGACTCTTACCAGATAGGATTGACAGCACATATAGACAAAGTTTATTCAAATGAAGACTATCAAATACAGATAAAATTATTCATTATTTGTTAATGAGAAATAACAGTATTTCTTTGTCATTTGTGAATGAATGAGTGTAAGAATAAAAGATAAATTTCAAATACAAAAACATTAATTGTTTTAATATTTTGTAATTTGTAAAACAAATGCACCTTTTGTTGCTTTTAGAATAGTTTCGAAAACAATCATTTTTTCAAACACATCTGCAGAAAGTGTTTTTATGTTTTGCAGAACTGATATTGTTGCAATGAAAGTTTATGTTCCACCGATGC